>NC_073692.1:54318117-54427356 GCF_029784155.1 Uranotaenia lowii
CTGATATTGGCGAGGCGAATCTTGGTGTTCCTTGGGTTGGTTTGGGGTTCGCCTTCCAGGACGGTATTTTTTACTATCGGATTGGGATTCCGGGCACGAATGACAACACTTATGTTTACAAATTACTACATTTCACTCCATAGAAAAACATTTATTGACTTCTACTACATAGCATATATTTAAACGACAACTTTCCAATTACAACTGTTCTTTACAGCTCCAGGATTTATTCTACGTTTTGAAAATGGCTATTTTAAGCTACTACTTGTTGATGATTACATTGTTTTACATATTCAGGTGTTGAGTGGACAATTATGATGATGGTGATGATGATGTAATGTGTATGTGTGTGTGTGAAGTATGTGAGTTCTTCGAGATATAGGTTCTCTTCATCCGACAGCATCGTTGAGGATTCAGAAGGTCGACAGGTCCTTGACGTAGAGCATAAACATCCCCGCACTCCCTGAAATCTCTTGAATTTCTGAAATGAGAAAAGAAGAATGCCCCTCGAACACACCTTGGATCTTCGTAACGACTCAAATGCCAGATTCATCTACAACAGGTTGAAGCCCCGGGGGAAGTAAACATATTTTCTCTACCGCTCGCGTTGTTGTTCCATTTGCTGTTTTCAGCGTTACCACACGTACTACTCCGTCTGTTCCCGGATGCACGTTGGTAATACGTCCCGTTCTCCAACGTAGAGGTGGTAGATTTTCATCTCTGATAACTACAAGCTGTCCAACCTTAATTGGAACTGCCTGTTTCCATCTCTTCGTTCTTCCATGAAGCTGCGACAAATATTCCTTTCTCCAACGTGTCCAAAAATGCTAGAGTCGCTGCTGATTCAGCTGAAAGTTGTTCAACCTATTAGAAGGAGCTTCAGTCCAATCGTGTTCCGGGAGTTGCAGAAGTGGTCTGCCCACTAGAAAATGTCCAGGAGTTAAAGGTGCTAAGTCGTTGGGGTCCTCAGATAACGGGGTTAATGGCCTCGAGTTAAGACAAGCCTCGATTTTTATAAAAAGTGTGTTGAGGTCTTCGTATGACGCTGCATTTTCTCCCATAACCTTCAGCAGATGTCGTTTCGCAGATTTGACTGCCGCCTCCCATAATCCTCCGAAATGAGGAGCTGCAGGAGGATTAAAGTGCCATTGAATTCCCTGTTCAGCACATTTTCCGACGATTTCTCGATGATAGTCCTTGCTGTGGAGCTTCTCTAATAGATGCTTCATCTGATTTCTTGCCCCAACGAAATTTGTCCCGTTGTCAGAATACAGATCTGTAGGTATCGATCTTCTGCCGATGAAACGCTCGAGTGCCTGAATAAATTTTTCTGTAGACATATCGGTAACCAATTCCAGGTGAATCGCTTTGGTACAAAGGCAAACGAAGAGAGCCCCGTAAGCCTTAACGGCCGGTCGACGAGGTCCTGGGCGAACGTAGATAGGGCCGAAGTAGTCCACTCCTGCCTTAGAAAAAGGAGGTGAAACTGTTACTCGAGCTGCCGGCAGTTCTCCCATAAACTGCTCCACGGTCTTGGGTTTCTGTCGATAGCATCTTAAGCAATTGTGTACCACTTGTCGAACAATACTGCGTCCTCCAAGCGGCCAATACTGCAATCGAATTGTGGCAAGTAAAAGCTGTGGCGCCGCATGCAACATTTTCAGATGGTAGTGTTCTAGGAGGAGTCGCGTGAATGGGTGTCTAGCTGGCAGCACAATTGGGTGTTTTACGTCTACAGTCTCGTCGGAGTTGGCTAGTCTCCCGCCAAGGCGAATAAGATTATCGAAACCAATTTTTGGATTGTACCACTTTAATGCCGAAGTTCTAGTTAACTCCGTTCCCCTGGATAGTGCCTTCCATTCGTCCCTAAACGCCTCCTGTTGAATACAACGAATCACTGCGAATTCTGCTTCTTTCAATTCCTTTGTGCTGAGATGACCTTTGGTAACAACCTTATTTTTACAAAGGCTCCCTTTCAATCGGATCCAATAAGTTGTAGCACGAATGAGCTTGATAAACGACGAAAATTTCTTGCAGTAGTAATATCCAAATGCTTCATCGTATTTAATAACGTTATGTGCGGCGGCTTTCCGAGCTTCCTTTTTAACGTGTTCGTCGCTTGACCTTTCCGTCTGACGTGGCCAACAACCTTCATCTAGTCGCAGCCACTCCGGGCCTTCCCACCATAGCTTGTTATCTCTAATTTGATCGGGAGTTATGCCACGAGATATCAAATCTGCCGGATTCTGATCTCCAGGAACGTGTCTCCAAGGGTACCTTTCCGTAACCTTTTGTATTTTTGATACTCTATTGGCGACATACGTTGACCACGTTGATGGGATGTGCTTCAACCATTGGAGCACACATGTTGAATCAGTCCAGAAATGAAGAGGGATTTGAAATTTGAAAGCACTCTGAATATTTTCAGCTAACTCAGCCGCCTTCAACGCTCCACATAATTCCAATCGCGGTATTGACTGCGTTTTTAGAGGTGATACCCTTGATTTTGAAGAGAGGAGTCTGACGATGTAGTTTCCGTATTGGTCGCTGCTTCGCAGATAAGCACATGCTCCGTATGCCTTTTCGGATGCGTCAGAAAAGACGTGCAGCTCTCGTTCAACCGCATTGGAAATCAGCGTGCACCTTGGAATCCGTAAATCATTCAATTGATGAAGTTGATTGTAGAAACTCCGCCAGGTTTCATCAATGATTCGAGGTATTGGTAGATCCCAATCTAATTTCTTGCCATTCTCGTCTTCAACACATCAAAGCTGCTGCATCATGATTTTTGCAGTTGTTATGACTGCTCCAATCAGTCCCAATGGATCAAACAGTGTCGCGATTACAGACAAGACCTTCCGTTTTGTCTGGGGCTCCTTAACTCCGATGGGCTTTATGATGAATTGGAACCTGAACGTATCCGTCCTTGGTTGCCATACTAGTCCGAGCGTTTTTACCGATGGATCGGGATCGAGATCAATCTCTTCGCCTGCCGTTAACGCCAAATACTCATCAGGTAAATCCTCCAAGACCTGCCGCGAATTCGAAGCAAACTTTCGAAGGTTGAAACCACCACATTCTGTTAATCTTCTCAATTCACGGCTTAGTAAAACTGCTTCTAACTCATCGTCGGTTCCTGTGAGCACGTCATCCATGTACACGTCTTCAATCAATACCTTGGCTGCCTTGGGAAATCGTAGTTCTTCATCCATTGCTAGTTGTTTCAAAACTCTGGTAGAAACGGCGCAGGTTTGGTCCCATACGTTACGGTGGTTAATTCGTAAGTTTTAACTTCCTCGGTTGGATCTTCTCGCCACAAAATACTCTGCAAGGGTTTGTCCGCATCGCTAATGTGAATTTGTCGAAACATTTTTTCAACGTCAGCGACGATCATGAACTGCTTCGTTCGGCTTCTTAGGATGGTTGACCGGAGATCATCCTGAATTACCGGTCCCGCTAGTAAAATATCGTTGAGCGACTTGCCACTGGATGTCGAACACGAAGCGTCGAATACAACTCGAAGTTTGGTGGTAGTGCTCGATTCCTTAATCACCGGATGGTGCGGTAAATAACAGCGTACTCGTCCTGCATCTAGGGTCTCATCTATTTTCCGCATATGCCCAAGCTTCAGATAGTCGGCTAAAAACTGAGTATACTGTTGGCGCATCTCTGGCTCCCTTGCCAGTCGACGCTCTAGGCTTTGAAGACGTCGGTAAGCGATATCCCTTGAATCGCCAATGCTTGGAAATACGTATTCATCCTTGGGAAGGCTCACTGTGTACCTTACATCCGATCCTCTGCGCACCGTGCGCACAAATTGCTCCTCACAGCGCGACTCGTTCGGTGAATAATTTTGAAGAGGCTCCAGCTCTTCACAAATCCAAAATCGAGTTAAGATTTCATCCAAATCTTGTGAAACAGCGGTGTTACATACGGTTTGTGAAGAATTCTGCCAGTTGTCTACAACTCCAGATACCACCCATCCAAATATCGATTCGGTCAGCGTTGGCAATCCCTCTCCTAGTCTAATTTTGTTTCCGGTTTGAAAGAATTCAAAGAAGTCCTGTATTCCAAGAACTAGATCAATAGACTTTGATTTACAATAGGATGGATCGGCAAGATTAACTCCTGGTGGAAGTTTCCAATTGGAAGTATCGACGGTAGCTGTAGGAAGATCAGCTGTAACCTTAGGAAGGACGAGAAAATCCATTTTTCTGCTAAAGCTGGACATTCTGGATCGAATCAAAGCTGAAACCTGGTGCTTGACGTGGCTGTTTGCTTGACCAATACCGACTACCGAGATATTTATTGATTTCCGCTGCACTCCCAACCGTTGACAAAGTGTTTCTGTCATGAAGTTACACTCAGAACCGGAGTCCAAAAGCGCTCTGGCCGGGTAACTGAATCCAGTACAATCTTCTACCAGGACGACTGCTGTAGCTAATAGCATTGTTGAGTTGGACCTTCTAGCTGTGTTTGCAGAGGTAGTTCCGGTTGATGATGATTCCCCAACGTACTCGGCCCGCTCAGCACCTCGTTGCCCCATGGAAGTTTCAGTGACGGCGGAATGTGCGACTCTATTCTCGGCGTGAAAACACAGCAAAGTGTGATGTTTCCCTCTACAGCTGCGACAAACGTATGTTGACGGACACTTCATTGCGATATGACCTCGTCTAAAACAGTTCCTGCACATACTGTGTTTTCGAATCAGTTGTTCCCTCTCTGCAACCGACAAATTCTTGAAAGCCAGACATTGATGGAGAAGATGGTCTTCAGGGCATGCAATACATCGGCCTGTGGTAAACTGCGAAGCATTGTTGGCCGTTCGGTTTGTGGGCTGCTTCCGAATCCATTGCGGTTGATCTCTTCTTGCATCGGCGTTATTCGAGGACAAGCAGCTCAATACCTTCACTCGTGTCTGGAGAAACTCCGTAAGATCCTTGATCTTGTCCTTCTCCTTGTTGGCCGATACCTCTTCCCATGCTCGACGTGTACTTGGATCTAACCTGGAACCTAGGATTTCCAGCAAGAGTAGGTCCTTGTAATCCTCTGCCTTCACCAGCTGATCCAGCGTTTGAACACTACGCTCAAAACCTTCCAGGAGTGTTTGTAGCTGAGACGGAGATTCCCTTGGTACATTTGGTAGACTGAACAACGCGCGAACCTGCCTTCGCTCCAGAATCTTGCTATCGTTGTAACGCTTCATGAGGATGTCCCAGGCGACCTGATAATTCACTGCGGTAATGGATAACGGATCGACCAGTGCCTTAGCTTCCCCTGACAGACATCCCTTAAGGTAGTGGAATTTTTCAACGTTGGGAAGATCAGCCTTGGTGTGAATCAGCGAAAGAAACAGGTCTCGGAAACTCAACCACTCATCTATGTCACCGCTGAACGATTGGAGCTTAATCTGGGGTAACTTCACATGTTCGACAGTCGGCAGAAGCGAAGAATCCATGAACCTTGTGGATTGGTGTGATGCAGAGGACTCCTCCAGCTCCTTAATCTTTTCCATGAACATGCCCTTGAGGTTGTAGTACATGTTCACGAAAGTTACGCGTTCCTCATTCACATCACTTGTGTCTGGGTTGTAATCGTCGTGATTCTCGATGTCTTCGATGGTTTCGTTCACCTTCTCCCAAAGTTCGTCCAGTTTCTCAACTCTTACAGCGATTTGTTGAACGGATGTAACGTCTCGAATTGTATCTGCGTAGACTGCGATGGTTTTGAAAAGCTCAATATGACCTCGGAGTTTTGTTTGGAGCCTTTTCAAAGGCGCCACCTTGGCGACGGATGTAGATGCAGGCATAACTTCGGATATTCACTCACGTATTTGACAGAACGAGAGAAACGGTGTCAGTATTTGATACGATTGAAGCTTCGGCGTAGAACATACACTGTAGAGCTTAAACTTACTTTTGAGAAAAAATGATGGCGCTTCTCTACAGGTATGACTTGGGTTCAGCTTCAAAACGACAGAATTTGATATCGAATCTCTGGACTTCGAATCTCAGCAAAATCGGGGCGTATCGAGTGGAGAATAATATTGTTGTAGTTTCTATTCTAAAGTTGGCTTCGGTGTGAAACATATACTGTAGAGCTTAACTTACTTTAAAAAACAGTATTTGGCGCTTCTCTACAGATGTTGCTCGAACCGTCTTCAGAAATGGCAGGTTTTTTTTCGTATACGAATCTCGGTATCCAATCTCAGCAAAGTTGGTGCGTTTTGAGAGGAAAATTAACGATGTAGTATTTTTCTTAAATAAGCTTCGGCATAGAACATACACTGTAGAGCTTAAACTTACTTTTGAGAAATTATTTTGGCGCTCCTCTACAGGTATGAACAATCCTTGAACAGTGTCAATTTTAAATTCCAACAAAAAGTAGGGCGACAAAATTTGACATCAATTCACCCCTCGATTCAATCTCATCGATCTCATCTCACCATCGAAACTCAAATTCAATGTCAAGATCAAGTTCGATCGATGTCAGCGGTTCACCAATACATGTGTTCGGTTGGGCATTCAAGTTCATTCGATTAGTTCCGGTTGTAAAGTTCGGTCGACTACAATTGTTTACCTCGTGGAATCGTTTGTTCGCAAGAATTCGGATTGAAAGTGCTGGAAGAACCAGATCTGGTTCTTAATTGATGATTCCTTCGCTGTCGGTATGAATGGTGGCTATGACGTCAGCAATCGTTGATGATGATTATGAATCGAAGATGATGTTGTTCGAGAAATTCTGCTGCCGATCAGCAGAATCGATGGCTCCAGTGCTAAACGTAGCTTAATTAGTCATTAATACTGTATTTGTTTTCTCCACTCGTGGAGTGTTCCACCGTACCCGATAAAAACAAACACAAATCCTCGCCAGTGTATTGCTACCTCGCTCACTCACACGCTCTCTCGCAACACTGGCAAAATTATCGGTGGGCCACCGTCCGTAAGCAGAACTCCGACAGGTCAAAACCAGTGCAACACCGTCCGAATAAACAAACAGTTTGACAGCATCTAGTGGTGCACCAGTGCAACACTAGTGCAACACTCGGCATAAACAAATACGGTATAAGCGGCGATAACAGCTAGTTGGTAACGTCCTTCCTCGATGTGACGAATTGCTTGGCGCCAATAGTGCAGTATTAGCAATGGAGAATTAGATGATCACAACCTCAATGTGGAATCAGTGTGATGACGGTGGATTTCGTGCGCTTCTTACGTTGGTTAGCAATTGGTGGTGCTCCAAATTGCATCCGGCTCGAAGGACCAATGTTTAGGATGGGAATTCGTACCTTGGTCGGTTCCTTGGAATGTATTCTGCGTAAGTAGGTGGGATTCTGATTGGGCTGATATTGGCGAGGCGAATCTTGGTGTTCCTTGGGTTGGTTTGGGGTTCGCCTTCCAGGACGGTATTTTTTACTATCGGATTGGGATTCCGGGCACGAATGACAACACTTATGTTTACAAATTACTACATTTCACTCCATAGAAAAACATTTATTGACTTCTACTACATAGCATATATTTAAACGACAACTTTCCAATTACAACTGTTCTTTACAGCTCCAGGATTTATTCTACGTTTTGAAAATGGCTATTTTAAGCTACTACTTGTTGATGATTACATTGTTTTACATATTCAGGTGTTGAGTGGACAATTATGATGATGGTGATGATGATGTAATGTGTATGTGTGTGTGTGAAGTATGTGAGTTCTTCGAGATATAGGTTCTCTTCATCCGACAGCATCGTTGAGGATTCAGAAGGTCGACAGGTCCTTGACGTAGAGCATAAACAGTCATTTTTGTCATTTTTGACGTTTTTGTCATTTTGGTCATTTTGTGTCATTTTTGTCATTTTTGTCATTTTTGTCATTTTTGTCATTTTTGTCATTTTTGTTATTTTTGTCATTTTTGTTATTTTTGTCATTTTTGTCATTTTTGTCATTTTTGTCATTATTGTCATTTTTGTCATTTTGTCATTTTGTCATTTTTGTCATTTTTGTCATTTTTGTCATTTTTGTCATTTTTGTCATTTTTGTCATTTTTGTCATTTTTGTCATTTTTGTCATTTTTGTCATTTTTGTCATTTTTGTCATTTTTGTCATTTTTGTCATTTTTGTCATTTTTGTCATTTTTGTCATTTTTGTCATTTTTGTCATTTTTGTCATTTTTGTCATTTTTGTCATTTTTGTCATTTTTAACATTTTTAACATTTTTGTCATCTTTGTCATTTTTGTCATTTTTGTCATTTTTGTTATTTTTGTCATTTTTGTCATTTTTGTCATTTTTGTCATTTTTGTCATTTTTGTCATTTTTGTCATTTTTGTCATTTTTGTCATTTTAGTTATTTTTGTCATTTTTGTCATTTTTTTTGTCACTGGTTTTGATTAGACTTGACTGGACTAGATAGTGGGCTTGAGATATAGCTCAGTTGGCTAGTTAGTTGCTTCCTGAGCAGATGTCCGTGAGTTCGAGCCCAAGAGTAAACATCGAACACAGTTGTACCGGATAAGTTTTTCAAAAGCTTCCCGCCAACTGTAACGTTGATAAAGTCGCGAATGCCACAAAGATGGTAAAACGACTATAATCGATACAAAAAATAAACTGATAGTGAACATTTTATGATGCAGTGGCAAATTTCTTACTTAAGAAAATTATCGAACTGATTTTTATGGAAAGGGAATTCCGAAATGTTTCACATTTACAGAGGTTCGTTTTTTAAAAAACGTCATTTGGACTCAACCATTTTGATAGCCGCCTAACTTAATGATGTTTTCAAAAACAACTCAGACGAAAATGGAACAGTACTCCACCCACAGTTCATCACCCGGTAATCCTTCACTTGTGTGTTAAACCTACTCCTTGTATTTCTTTCGACAACTCCCAGTCGCGCCGTGCCACTCCTTCCTTCGAGTGGCAGCGAAAATTGTTAACCAAATTAATCAACGTGGAAAGCCATCGTCATCTGGTTGATTTTTCATTTTCTCGGAGAGCTTTTTTTTCTCCCAGCATGGCTTTTGTAATTTTCTCCACCATTCACATTCTTCAGCCGCAATCTACATTTCGTGTTTTTTGTGTGCGACAATTGAAGGCATTGCTGTTCCAGATTCGATTCGGTTAAGAGAATTTTGAGGAATGGGGCCCGTTGACAAATCACCGAAAAGTCATACACGTGCTCTCGAGGACGCTCTTGCGTTCGCGAATTTTCCATTCGACGGGGCATTATGGCAGCAAATGCTTTATGCGTTCCGCGAAGCATTTTCTCTCATTCTTTGAATTTGTCTCGTTTTCCGGATAATTACAATTAACTCCGAGAGCGCGGGTAAATCTTGGCATTGCTGAGTGGAATTTAATTCGAAGAACGGAAAAAAATGGAGGCATGAAGCGTGGGCAGACAACAACATAACAGAGCGGTAGGCCCTTTAAAAATCCTAAAAATACCGTGTCAGCTTATGGACGAACATCAAAAATCACTCCACTCGGGTAAAAATTTAGGTAAATAACTCTGAGTCTCAGTCAAAATTGAATAGGTAATAATAATGCTTGAACTAGCAATCAAGCGGGTTAATTTACAAAACTCCTCAATTATAACATTTTTTTTTAGATTTCCCACAAATTTTCAATTGTTTGCTCCTCTCAGTCGTGCCGGCCGTCGCCGGAAAACGACTGAAAAACTTCAACTCTGCCGGCTTCACTCCCGGGGACCGGCACTTGATTCCTGTTGAACAGTCTTTCTCCGGTTCTTGTCACCCATCCGGCAAGACATCTCCTTCCGGTAAATTACGTTTAGGACTTGAAGCTAGTTGGTCTTCTCCATTTTTGTGCCCGAGGAGCCAGGAAGCAACATCCAATGCCATTTTGTTCATCTACTACAGGTTCTTTTCCCATCCTCTCTCTCAGGAAGTTTGTTTTGCCTGTTGCCGAGTGTTATTGTTATCTTTCCATCATTCGAGATTTTCACCTGTCATGCTGACGAAAGGCGGGAAATCTCGGAAGACGTTCAGAGGAAGAATGTTGTGGGTTGATTCTTTTCTGCTTGGACCTTGGTATCGGGTAAGTTTGAGGAGATTTTCGAAGCCTACGTTCATCGTTTGTGACTTGCGTTTTTGAAGGGTTTGAGTATTGTTATTACTTTACTATTGTCAACATATCAACTCTTTTGAGTCAAATTTGAGTTAGGAAATATTTGAAAACTTATTGTAGATATTAATTATAGTCAAAAAAAAACTATAACTACGCCGATGAATTAACTTTGACAGATCAAATCGCAAACTGATCACTGAACAGATCGCAAACAGCGAAGCCGAATGTTCATTCACCGGATGAATTTCACAAGTCTAGCGTAACATTTCATAAGGGCGAAACTAGCAGTTAACTCAAAACAAGAAAAACGGTTTGAAATTCCGGAATATGTAGGTCAAATCCTATTTAAAAAATCGACCACGATTTGTTCAACAAAATAAAAAAAAAAATGTTAATTATATTCACTTATTGTTTGTTGACTATCCAGAACTTTAACTTTTTTCACTAAATTTCTGAGATTTTGGAGTTTCGCCTTTTTTTTTTGTTTTCGATCCCAGTTACGACTGCAAGTTTCGCCCAATTGAACGGCCGTTTTAACACACACGGTCAAATCAGTTACGCCTATTGGCCCTACACGAATAGAAAAATTAGCCCAATTTTGAATAGGCGTTACTTCATGTTCCAACGAAAATGCATCAACAGGAAGTTTCACCCATTTAAATTTTAATCAAGTTTTGGAAAGTTTTGAGCGATTTTAAGATGAAACCGCCTTTTTTAGGTAAAGTGCAACCTCGTACATTCGAAATGACCTTAACTCGATTTGTTTACCTTTGGCAGTTTCGCCCTTTTGAAGTGTTGCGCTGTTAACAAAATAAAAATATAGAAAAATTTGCAAATGTGACAAATTACTAAAAAAAATTTCAAAATTATGACAAAAACGAGGAAAATATGGTTGAAAAGCTTGATCAATCTGACTGTAAAATCACGAAGACACCACCATAAAAAAACATGACAAAAAGCAGAAATGTTACAAAAATATTTAAAAAAAAAAACTAAAAAAACTATGAAGAAAAAACTGACAAAAATTTATAAAAATGGCAAAACTCATAAAACAACTTTGACAAAAAATTGACAGCATAAGGCAAAGTATGACAAATGTGATAAAAAAATGACAAATACAATAACTAAAAGAAAATCAAATATTACAATATTTGACAATAAAATTACAGACACGTGACAATACTACAGAAATATCACAAATTTAATAAATATTTCACAAAAGAGACTAAAAAATTACAAAAATATGTAAAAAATATTACAGAGTTTTATTATATTTGTATCCCATTCTTATATAGTTCTGTTATATTCCTTATATAGTTCTGTTATATCCCATAGTTCTGTTATATTTTTTCATAGTTTTGTCAAAACTTTGTCATATTCTAGAACATTTGCCATACTGTTGTCATTTCAATATCAAATTTTCGGTATATTTTTAACAACTTTGTCATTTTTTTTCAGATTTGTCAGATCAGATGTTTGTGATTTTATTGTATTTATTGTATTGTATTGTATTTTCATAGATCTATACATTTTTTGTATTTTTGTCATATTCTCTTTTATATTTATCATAGTGGCATCGTTTTTAAATTTTTTTTTCATATTTTTGTCAGTATTTTATCATTTTTGTTATATTTTTGGCATAATTTTTTATAACATTTGTCATTTCATTCAAAGTTCTGTCACTTGTCATTTTATCATTTGTCATATTATTGTCATAGATCTTTCAAATTTTTGTCATTTCATTGGCAAAGTTTAGTTGTCTTTGTCTTATTTTTATAACATTGTTTATATTTTTGTACATTTTTCTCAATGCTTTTTTTCAGATTTTTGACATTTTTTAGGCGTTTTATGTACTTCTTTTTTTTAAAGCCCTTTCACTCAATACCCATATTGTAGATTAAATAAATGTAAAATTTCTAAGCATGGTTTCGTTAGAAAGTCTGAGTGTTTAGGCAGCAATGAGTGATGGAGAAGCTGAAAATCTGAAAATGTTTCATATTACGGTTCAATCACTACGATTTACAAGAAGGATGTGCAAATTTTAAAGGTTGTTTTCAAACAAGTAACAATTTCAAACCTAACAAATTTAATACGGATTTGAGGAATGTATACATTTTACGTTAATTTTTTTCATGAATTCATATGAAAAGGACTTTTCAAAACATTGTTGAATTTGCTTTAGCTTATGATTTTCAGAGGAGATTTACAAAAAAAAATCAGTGCGAATATTGAAAAATTATTTGACCTGGCTAGTGGAGTGATTTTGAATGCTAACCAGTGGGGTTAGCATTCAAAATCAAAACAATGAAAACTCAACCGGTTTCTCGAAGGGGCGAAAACTGCAGTTTTGTCTTTGGAAACTTGCGTTTTGGGTACGTCCATTTGATAGAATTGATTGTTTTATTCTTGTTTAGAGGTTTGGGCTGAGGCCTTTCGAAAAGCTAGTGTTTGTAAAAAAACTGTCAATACATCCTAATTGAGCCCTTTCATCCAATACTTAAACCACTGACCATACTGACTGGACACTCGATTTCGTTTTCTGGATAATTTTTCCAACAGTACGCAATGTCGATTCCAGAGTGCGCATCGATTGATTTGAAGAAATGCTATCCCAGTTAGGAAATGCCACCCAACTTTAAAAATAAAACACGCAATTTCTACGATAAAATCGGGCTAAACAGGACCATTTTTCCTACAGGGCATTTTTTGTCAAATTTTTCAAGTTCACCACCTGCCGTCGGTATTGCGAACCTGCAAAATTTGACAACAAAAAACTAGACAGAAAATGGTTGAATTTTTGTTCTAAGTGTCATGTCAGTGTGGTCAGTGCTTAAACTGTGGGGGTTTCATGTGCTTTTCAGTCACTTCCAGCATTTTAAAGTTGCACGAAACCAGCCACAATGGATTTAAAGATGGCGTTGGAAGAAGATTTTCATCTTCTATCCGTTCAGCCTCTGCACCCTATAGACATCTATTACATGAGTTTCATAGCCACCGGTCCATTATTGCCAGTTTCTGTTCTTCTTCTTTTCTTCTTCTTTTTTACCAACATAGCCAAAACGTGTAAGCATCCTGGAAAATGAAAAGACTTGCGTCCTTCATTTTTCATTAACACCATCACCATAATTTGATAAACCAACTTTTGAAAAAGATATTTTGAAAAATTTTAATTTTCGATCAGGGTTGCCAACAGGGTTGTTTTTTTTTCAAACATCAGGTAATTGGTTAAAAAAAAATCCGGCTATGTCAAGGTAACGGAAATGTCGCTCAAAGTCATGACCTTTTTTTTTGGTCTTCGCTCCACAATTTCGCAATAGTATCTTATCCAGTTCCTTACTACTCACCACATCATCACATTCGCAAAAATCAGGCTTATTTTAAAAAATCAGGGAAATTCAATGGCTTCACAGGCAAATCCTGTAAAATCAGGCACATTGGCACCTCTGTTTGCGATGAAAAACACCGGAGAGAATATTCTCAGTGTATATCTGGATGGTCTTTGGATTGATTCGCGCGATCGAGCCTTAAGGGGGGGGGGGGGGGGTAGGGTCTAACACTTTCAAAAAAATCGATTTTTTTATTTTTTTATTTTCTTATTGTAAAACATTTCTCCTATCTAATACTGCAAGAAAGCAAGAGCAGAAACTTCAAACGCGTTTTTCTCGAAATCACGTTTTTAAAGTCCGTGGACATCGTCATTTGAAAACTACTTATCCGATTCTCTTCAAATTTGGAACATGTTTTCTACATATAAAATACCAGACCCCAACGTTTTTCTTTTTGATTTTTTTACTTTGGGGAGATTTTATAGGTGAAAAATGGCGGATTTTTTCGTGAAAAATCGTAGTTTTTACTTCAAACAGCCACAAAAATTTCATAAACAATTTTTTTAACTTAAATAAAAACGTTGGGGTCCAGAAAAACATCTATTAAAAATATTTTGCTCTGATTTTTTGACTTCAGATGATTCTGTGCTGAGATACAGTGTCCACCGCAAATCCTGTTTTCTAAAAGGCATCCTCGTAGATGCTCCGTCACCGGCTCATTTTTCAATATTTTTCTACGAAAAAATTACTAAATGTTCTTTTAACAATGCTTTGTATAATGCAAAAAATTTGAATACATTTATTTGAACGATAGCTCTAGAAAAAAATCGTGAAAATGGTGTTTTTTTTATACCCGTTAGACCCTACCCCCCCCTTAAGCTTCAAGCAGTTGAGATCTAGCGTTGCACATCTGGAAGAAGCTTCGATTGAGTGCCTTGGCGTACTTCCGTAAGTGTCTCGTCAAATTTTCTGGTGTAAAGGCATTTGAAGGTCGTCACTTCATTTTCAGCTGTGGAGATCTAGTGTTGCACATTTGGAAGCAGATTAAGGTGAGTTCCTCGCAGCATTTCAGTGAGTGTCTCGCCACACTTCTGTGAGTGTTTCGCCACACTGTTCAGGGCAAAAGCAATTGGAGGTCGTCACTCAGCTTCGAATAATACAGTTTTCGTTGCACATCTGGAAAAATCTTTAACTAAGTGTCTTGAACATTTAGAGTAAGTTTGCCAGATTGCCCGGTTTTATCCGGGTTTGCCCAGATTTTGTCCGGAAATATTCACATAATTTGGCAAATCAAACAAATAAAACAGATTGTACTGTAAATTTTTTTTTATTTATGCCTCCAAAACAAAATTTGTTGATCAAATTTTTAAAAAATAATTATGAAAGTTTGTGTCGCAGCCTTTAATACGATTTAAAATCTGTCAATGAATTTCGATGATTTTTTTTTCATTTTTTTTATCTTGATTGTCAATTGTCAATTTTTAAATCAAGTAATCGGATTTGGTCAGGTTTTGACATAAAATTGCTCGGATTTGTCCGGAGCAGATACGTGCCAAAAAAAAGTTTGAATGTTGAATATTGCGCTCCAAAACCAGTTGTGGGGTTCTCGTTAGACTGCTGTAACACGTTCGTTGCCGTGGGATCCATATTTGGGTGACACATAAAAAACATGTGACGCTCTCTAACTCAAGTCAGTCGCTCGGATTCGCCACGCGTTTTGAACTCCTCTCTATTTATTTATACGCTCCAAGAAAACCTCGGGCCCGGCAAGTTAAACTATCAAATTGAGCGTGGCCTTTTTTATATGTCCCGCCACACTGTTGGAGGCATAAACAATGAGGGACGTCACTCAGATTTGAGCAGTGGAGTTCTCATTACACATCTGGACGAAGCTTTGGGTCGGTGTCTCGCCATCTGGAGAAGGCATTTGAAGATCGTCTCTATGCTTTAAAACGTAAAAATCTCGTCGCTCCGTTGGAAATATCTTTAGATGGGCGCGTCGCCGAACTGCTTATAGCATAAGGTCATCAATCAGCTTCAAGTACTGGAAGACTTGTTACACTTCTGGAAGAATTTTAGGGTGGATGTCTCATCACATGCAGTGGGAAGTTGTCTCTCTGTTGTAAGCAGTGAAGGTCTCGTCACACATATGAAGGAAGCTTTAGATGAGTGCCTCGCCGCACTTCAGTGTGTATCTCGCCACATTGATCAGCTCGAAAGTAATTGGAGGTCGTCACTTTAAAAAGTGGAAGTCTCGTTACACATATGGAAGAAGTACTAACTAGGTGTCTAGTCAAACTTTCTCGTTGCGCATCTGGAAATCGCTTTTAGTGAGTGCCTTGCGTCACTTGAAGCCAGTAAACATGAATCGGCAGAAAGGTAACCCAAATCGACAGAGGGATCGTATCGATCTCTCTTGCGATTTTGCATCATCTAATCGGCAGAGAGGAACACACCATACGCGTGCCTTGGGTGCACTCACCCAAAACACGAAATAATCTAAGACACGCCCTCCAAAGAAACACACGAAAACAACCCGAATCGTGTTTGTATGTTTCTCTTCGAGAAGCGTGTCTGCCTGTCTGCAAGCGAAGTCGACTGCTACGATTGAAAGCACGCATATAAAAAACACGGAGATAAATGCGAGCACAACGTACGAGTGTACGATTCAAACTGATTTCGCATGTACGCATTCGTTGCCTCTAGGTATTTCGGCAGGACAAACCGAATGAGAATATTTGCGTTCTTGGAGTGTCGCCGAAAATTAACCGTTTTATTCCAAGTTCGGTGACTCAACTCTCAATTTTTTGCATGCTCTGTCGATTTCTGAAAGAACGCGCGAACTGGGCTTTAGCTGGATATCTCGCACAAAATCAGATCATTGGAGGTTGTCACTCAGCTTCAAGCAGTAAAGCTCTCGTTGCACTGCACTGTTGGAAGAAGCTTTAGATGCGGGCCTCGCCACACTTCAGTAGATTCGCCGCACTTCATTGGGTGTCCAGCCTCACTGCCGGAAACAAATGCAACTTGAAGTTGTCACTCAGCTTAAAGCAGTGAAGGTCTTGTCGCACTGCTAGGAGAAACTTGAGTTGGGTGTCTCGCCACAAGTTAAGGCACATACAATTGGAGGACGTCACTTCTTTCAATCAGTGGAGGTCTCTTCACACATCTTGAAGAAGCTTTGGATGAGTGCCTCGTCAAACATCAGTGCGTGTCTTACCGAAGCTTTCAGCTTCAAACAGTGGAGGTGGAGGTGGGCGTTAAGCCGCACTTATGTCAGTGTCTCGCCAAAACCAAGGCAATTTGAGGTTGTCATCTAAAGCTTTTGGTGGGTTCCCCGTTGTACCTCAGTTCAAAATAAATTAAAATGGAAGTTCTTCCACTCAGAAAGTGAACGTATCGTCGCTTATAGTTGAAGGTCGTTATTTCGCTTAGAGCGGTGGAGATCTGGGTATAGCATTAGGTGAGTTTCTCGCCACGCCTCAATGAGTGTCTCTCCACACTGTCAAAATAAAAGGAATTGGAGACCATCGCTCAGCTTTAAGCAGTGGATGTTTCGTCGCACTGTGATGTGAAGATGCTTCAGGAGAGTGCCTCGCCGCACTTCAGTCGGTGCCTCAGTGCACTGCTGTAAGCACCAATAGAAAGTCTTCATTAAGCTTTGAGCAATGTAAGCCTACTTGCAAATCTTAGAAGAAGCTTATGGTGGTCGTCTCACCGTTTATTCAAAGCATGATTAGTTGGAGGTCGTTACTCTGCTTTAGGCAGTGGAAGTCTCGTTGCACTGCTAGAACGCTTCAGGTGGGTGTCTCACCGCACTCAAGTTGATGTTTGACCAACACAATAGCAATCGGAGGATGTCACACAGCCTAAAGTAGTGGAGGTCTCGTTATATTCCTGGAAGAAGCTTTTGGTGAGTGTCCCGCTGTACTCTCTTCGCTTTCACCGCTGGATTACTGTTAATGGTGGCATTACCTGCTCATGTGCAGTGGAATTGAGCTTACGTAGAAAAGTGCATTTGAATAAAAGGATACATATCATCGTCTTACTAAAACAGATTATTGTGCTGATAAAGGTCTATGTTTGCTTAACAAGTTCTGAAGATTTGATGCGATCTTACGTGCCTTTTAAAACTGTAAACCGACAAGTTCAAGATGTCTAATGGAATTCACAGCCTGGAGTGAATAATATAAGGTATTCAGCTATAACATGTTTACAATGGCGTCTTTCATTTATTACTGAAGCAATTAAAATATCAAAAACTGCTCGACCCGTCCTTCTTTGATTTTAAACATGACAGCTGCAACTTGAAATGCATGTTTATCCATTTCAGCAACAGAAAGTTATTGGGCCCCCAAGAAAATTCCTCCTGACACCGTTCCCAATTTCAAGTTTACTGCTCAAAAAACAAAGACAGAAAAAAACGTTCGCTACAAGAAAATAAAATTCATCCCGCTTCCGGTTGTTCGTTTGCCCCCTCAGGATATACAGGTTGACAGCACATAACTTCCTTCGCTGCAATCGGAAAACTTTTAGCCATCGGAATTTTCACTTAGCGACACTTCGACTTCGACGCTTTTCCTCAACTCGACTCGACTGGATGAGTGGGAAATAAAAACCGATTCTCAAGGATTTCCCGCCAACGCAAACGCCGCCGCCGTTCAGCGAAATCAATGTCTTCCAACGACGACATATGTTCGTTAGCATGTTTTTTTTCCTCTTTTCGAGATTTTTTGTCTCCAGTTTTTTTTTCTGCTCAATTCCAAAAGTTGTAGACAATAGAACAGAAAACTTATGGAAAAATTACAAGGTATTCGACGCGAGCGCGGCAACGAATGCAAATCGGTGCAAGATGTAAAAATAAGTGCGAGGAAAGTCGTTTTCCCGTAGCTTTTGTCGTCGTCATTTTTTTTTCTCATGTCGATGAAAGTCTCTGGTTGAAAGTTTGGAATGGGGGATAGAATATGTGTGAGTGCTGTAAACTTCTTTCCGGTTGGTGATTGTCTGTTTTTTTTCGCTCCTTAGTCCTGTCAATGCTTACGGAAGATATGCGCGACTGCTTTTAGTCTAGCAGGTACAGAGAAGACTTGTACTACTCTGAATACGCCTTCGACATTGCTCAGCATTGCCGTGCCGGTCTATTCACAGCTGGAGGGATGTTGGCATTTTTCGGATTTCACCACCGTTTTTCCAAGCATAAAAAAGGATGGAAAATATGCAAAACTTTTCATTCCACGTACGGAGAAACGGGTGATGGTGTTAAGGTGTCTTAAAATTTTTGCACACAAAAATTTGCAATTTAAGAAGCTTTTCCCTCATAGGAAAGTTTCACCCCTTTTCAGTCTTTCAGAGCAAGAAAGCGCTTTTTTAGATTTCTTAAAAGTGTTTTCATTTCAACTCATCTCACCGTAGATTGCAGCAAACTCGATGGATTGCATTTTTGAAGATATTAGGCGAATTGCGAAACTTGAGCGTTGCTCAGTTGGCTGAATCCTGAAGTTTGGATTTTTAAGATTCATAGTATCAATCGGTGAAAGTATCCCAGATATAATTTTTACTCCTTTATCCCCAATTCTTCAAAATGTCATGTTGATTTGCATGTCGAACATTCCTAAACCTTGTTGAACATAAAATTTTAGATTTCAAATTCGTTATTAAGTGATTTGAATCTCCTTTATTGTGAGTGGGTATCAAACAGCTGTAAGGGAAAAACCAAGTTTCGTCATAGTTGTAGAGATGAGATGAAGGATATGCAGAAAATAATTCATAGGCACAGATTTGCCAGGGCAATGCTCAGATTGTTTAGAAATGATTCCGGTTTCGGTAAATAAGACAGAGAGTATGGAAATTGTTATGGCTGCTATTGCTGATTGTTTGTTTTGATTTGGCCTTCCGGTGAAAAAAGACAAATTAGCTTAGGAAGCGCAGATTTTTAAAACTGCTGCTGTTGATTGTTTGTTTTGATTTGGGCTTTCGGTGGAAACAGACGGAATGGCTTCAGAAGCGCAGATTTTTAGTACTGTTGCAACTGATTGTTGCTTTGATTTGGCCTCATGGTGAAAAAAAATGAAATGGTTTAGGAAGCGCGAACTTTCAAGGCAGCTTCTGCTGATTGTTTGTTTTGATTTGTCCCTCCGGTGAGAAAAGATTGAATCGGCTTAGGAAGCGCAGATTTTCAAGACTGTTGCTACTGATTGTTTGTTTTGATTTGGCCTTCCGGTACAAATAACAGAATGGCTTAGGAAGCGCAGATTTTGAAGGCTGCCACAGATTGTTTGTTTGAATTTGACCTTTCGGTAAAAAAAAGTGGAATTGGCTAAGAAAGCGCAGATTTTTAGGATTTTTGCTTTGATTTGGCCTTTCGGCAGCTTTTGCTGATTTTTTGTTTTGATTTTGCTAAAAAATATGAAATTGGCTTAGGAAGCGCATATTTTAAAGATTGTTGCTACTGATTGTTCGCTTTGATTTGGCCATCCAGTGAATTAAAATGGAATTAATAAGGAAGCGCAGATTTTTAAGGCTGCTGCTGCTGATTGTTTGTATTGGATTAGCCTTCCGGTGCTAAGAAACGGATTCGGCTTCGGAAACACAGATTTTTGAGACAGCTGCTGTCTGATTGTTTTGATTTGGCCTTCCGGGGAAAAAGACGGATTAGCTTAGGAAGTGCTTATTTTAAAGGCTGCTGCTATGATTGTTTTGTTTTAGTTTAACCTTCCGGTGGAAAAAGGCGGAGTTGGCTATGAAAGCGCAGATTTTTAGGACGGTTGCGCTAATTGTTGCTTTGAGTTGGCCTTCCGGTGGAAAAAGACGGAATGTCTTAGGAAGCGCAGATTTTCAAGGCAGCTTCTGTTGATTCCGTTGAATGACGATAAAATTGGCTTAGGAAGCGCAGATTTTTAAGACTGTTGCTACAGATTGTTCGCTTTGCTTTTGTCATCCGGTGGATAAAAACGGTATGGCTAAGGAAGCGCAGATTTTTAAGGCTGCTGCTGCTGATTGTTTGTGATGATTTGGCCTTTCCGTGGAAAAAGACGAAATGGATTTAGAAACACAGATTTAAAGGACGGTTGCCACTGAATGTTGGTTTTCGTTTGGCCTTCCGGTGGAAAAGGGCGGATTGGCTTAGGAAGCACAGATTTTTAAGGCAGCTTGTTTTAGTTTAGCTTTCCGGTAGAATACACCGAATCGGCTTAGAAAGCGCAGATTTTGAAATCAGTTTCTGCTGATAGTTTGTTTTAGTTAAGCCTTCCGGTAGATAAGACAGAATCGGCTTAGGAAGCGCAGATTTTTAAGAATGTTGCTGCTGAATGTTTGTTTTGATTTGGCCTTCCGGTGGACAACGGTGGTTTGGCTTAGGAAGCGCAGATTTTTAAGGCAGCTTCTTCTGATTGTTTGTTTTGGTTTTGCCTTCCGGTGAAAAAAATACGGAATAGGCTAAAGAAGCGCTGATTTTGATGGATAAGACTTCAAAATCAGCGCTTCCTTAGCATATTTCGTATTTTTTTTCACCGGAAGGCAAACCAAAACAAACAATCAGAAGAAGCTGCCTTAAAAATCTGCGCTTCTTAGCAAAACCGCCCTTGTCCAACGGAAGGCCAAATCAAAACAAACATTCAGCAGCAACAGTCTTAAAAATCTGCGCTTCCTAAGCCGATTCTTTCTTATCCCTCTACTGATTGTCTGTACTGATTTGGCCTTCTGGATAGGAAGGTTTTTCTAAGAATACTTAAGGCAATAGGAATACTTTCGATTTTTTCCGCCTCTGGTAAACAAAGACAAAGCTTCAGGAAAAGCACAGATTGAGAAGGCTGTGCTAAAAAAGTTTCCGGATAAAGAATGTGAAGAAAATAAAAATAAATGAAGACTTGAAAAGCTTTTGCTGAGAATGTAATGAAGAGTTGAGACGAAGGACATTTGAAAAATAAAATTTTGCTTTAGAGAAAACCAAAAGTCTGTAAATTAAAGATTCTATTAAGAAAAGAGATGAGAAGGAATATAGAGGTGAAATGAAGCATATACAGAGATAAACGTGTCTGAGTGAATCTCCGATTTTAGATTCATAAGAATCGTAAAATCACGACAATAATCTAATAGAAATTGAATTTAAAATGGAAAACTTGAAAAATTCTTCATTAAACTTCATTTAATTGTAAGCAATTTGTAGATATTCTTCTCACATTTCGGTTCTCTCAAATCGATTTATGGATTGACCTTTATTTAAATAGTCAATAAAGAAACCCTTCTGTAAGACCCAACTTTAATTTCCTTGATGAGTTCATGCTCAACACGTTTAAAGTCATCAATTCCAATTAGTGCCGTATGCAAAGCGATTCACAACAAAAGGGTTTTTTTTTCATATCATTTTCTCATACTGCAAGCTCAGCATCCTTCCCATGAACGCATCATCAAGTGCAACGTGCGGAATATGATGCAGCATCATTCTCGTCTCGTCTCACTTCCGTTGCAATACGCCAAAGTATCCACGATGCATGGTGGCAAATTCAACATGATTGACAGCTTCCAATCCAATGGGTTTATTTTAGTGTGTTTTTATTTTCACTATTTTTACATTGCGACGATGTGGCGCATTCCAGTTGGAATCAAAAACATTCTCCATTCAGTGTTTTTGTATGTATACATAAAAAAGTAAGTGTTGAAATTAAAAAAAAATTCAATCAACCTAAACAACAAAAAAACAACCCGCGAGAGCAACTCGTTAAAGTTTCCCCTTTCGCATTAGCAAACGAAACGTATAACATACTAAATCAGGCACGTTTCACGCACGAATGCAATCTTTTGCATATGCAGTGTACATTTTTCTATAATTTTTTTTAATTCTTTTCAGCTTCCATTTCGCTACATTCAAGAGCTGATCCTGCCGCCGCACATAATTCATTGTTAAGGGAGGGGATTGAAAGTTTTCCCACGTGATGATTTCTGTGCTCTGCCAGTCTGCATACCTTCAGGGGCGGGAGGCTGGGAGTTGGCTTCGTTTTTATTTAACCCTTTTTTACACACCGGCGACAACATCCGGCTAGCTATGCAAGCAACAATCAACACATGCACATAAATAAATTATGAAAATTAAAATACCCACAGACAGTGGAACGTGCGCGCAAACAAAGCCTTCGCGAATGGAAGCATCAATCCGACACCGATGAATGAAAACACAACAAGAAGAGCGGGCTGAATGAAAACTGCACTCAGCAAAACTGCATAAAAATGTGCTTTTGTAAATTCCATTCGTTTGTTTATTCTTCCTTTTCGATAAATGAGTGTGTATGTGTGTGTGTATGAATATTTACATTTGTTGAACAGACACAGAGTGAAAACTTGCACGCGACTGCAATTTTCATTCGTCTCCTCCGCTTTCGGGTGGCGGAATCAACGAGCCAATTTGCAAGATTTACCACCTTCCCTCAGCCAATTACAACGCTTCAGCCACTTCCGGTTTCCACCGATTTCCACCGCAAGAGCTGGAGCAGCGAAAGAGAATTCTACGGATTCGTGCTTGGTAAAACAGAAAAAAAAACGAACAAAAAATTGACAATTAATGACTGGGAGAGGGTATTATTTTTGCATGATATGCATTTAAATTGTTTCCATTACTATTTGATTATGGCAGGTTAATTCGGGCGCCGTCGTTGTCGTGTGCTCGTTAAATAAATTCAGGCTATAATTTACAGGTGATTGTTACGGGATTGTTTGGGGAACCATTCAAAGATAGTTTTTGTTGTTGTTTCTGTCCACCAGTTAGTGTTTGATGAACGTCCTGTTCTGACGGATTCAAAAAGACACAATCAATCATAATGTTCAATGATTTCATATTGAACAGTTGAAAATCGACTGTTCGTACAAGAAACAAATTTAAATTATTTTTGAAATTTAATATATTTTACATCTCCTTTTATAAGAGTGGCCGTTAAAATGGTATATGCCCACACCCAAAAATCAGACTCTACTCCAAAAATGAACTTCCTTGGAGGGGCAATAATCAGCATAAGATTCTATGCCGGACTGGCATTGACAGGCTTTCCAATAACTGGCAATGTCTTCCCAGCACAACAAAACACATCTTTCATAAAAATTTCAAAAATGTCAAAAATGACAAAAATGACAAAAATGACAAAAATGACAAAAATGACAAAAATGACAAAAATGACAAAAATGACAAAAATGACAAAAATGACAAAAATGACAAAAATGACAAAAATGACAAAAATGACAAAAATGACAAAAATGACAAAAATGACAAAAATGACAAAAATGACAAAAATGACAAAAATGACAAAAATGACAAAAATGACAAAAATGACAAAAATGACAAAAATGACAAAAATGACAAAAATGACAAAAATGACAAAAATGACAAAAATGACAAAAATGACAAAAATGACAAAAATGACAAAAATGACAAAAATGACAAAAATGACAAAAATGACAAAAATGACAAAAATGACAAAAATGACAAAAATGACAAAAATGACAAAAATGACAGAAATGACAGAAATGACAAAAATGACAAAAATGACAAAAATGACAAAAATGACAAAACTGACAAAAATGACAAAAATGACAAAAATGACAAAAATGACAAAAATGACAAAAATGACAAAAATGACAAAAATGACAAAAATGACAAAAATGACAAAAATGACAAAAATGACAAAAATGACAAAAATGACGAAAATGACAAAAATGACAAAAAACACAAAAATGACAAAAATGACAAAAATGACAAAAATGACAAAAATGACAAAAATGACAAAAATGACAAAAATGACAAAAATGACAAAAATGACAAAAATGATAAAAATGACGAAAATGATAAAAATGACAAACATGACAAAAAAGGACAAAAATGACAAAAATAATCCTTTTTTGTACTCTTTTTGTATCTATATAACTTTTTCGTGCAGGATGTTTTCTTAATTTATTTTAGAAAATGTGATGAAAGCCATAAAATAGAATCGAGTTCCTCTTAATGTTCATTGATATAAGTATGATGACTTTTGAACAAATTAGACAATCAAAGACTTCAACAAACCATGAATCTGTTACCGGGAATGAAACCGGGAGTTCCAAAATGTAAAGACTGAACTGGACTGAAAAATTGTAGTCAAATGTAGATGAACATTTAACAACTAGTATGAGAATCGAATTCATGCCATCTAGCCACTTGTCACCGAGACGTACAAAACTGGAAGATTCCAAAGCCAAATAATATTTTTTCATGTGATTTTATTTAAACTTTTTCCTAGAATTATTATGGGAAATACCATGAATTTGTCCGGATATTGCCCTCTTTCAAATTAAATATCTTCCAATCCTAATATAAATCCACGAATATTATCCATTAAATAAACAATTAGTTCTTTGGATGTGGTCCCATCCCAGTTTCAATTAACCGAAAAAAAAATTAACATAATTCGAGCATGAGCAGATTAACTTCTCACCACCAGTATTCAATCATTTGTCAATCAACCTAGGTACTCCGATGAACCGGTCTCAGAGATTGATTAAATGCAGCTATTTTGGTGAATAAAATATGACAGTCCACCTTCAATAAATTGCGACAACTCCGCGTTCTTTACAATAAAGGCGGCAAAATTTATGATTTCATTCTACCTAATCATAAAAACTAGGAATTTTCAAATTGAAGTCAACCTGAATGGTTGGTTAAGCTATTCACCGGCTCGAAACGATTCGTCGGCTGAAGAAAACAATTTTCTTGAGGCTCGGTACCGAGAAAGATATAAAGTCTGGGTACCTACAGTTGACGTCCCGGAAGTACACTGATTCCGAAAGACGGCAACGACGACGACGACGACGGTGATGATGGATTTCTGGAAAAGGTTGTGCCGTCGGAAATTGTCATGCTTGAGCCGGTTTCCGCCAGAAGGATATGTTTCATTTTACCTGCTCTGTGCCGTATCGATTGCCTTCCGGATGTGTTTCCTGTCTGAATTTTGCAACAAGCAGATCCATCAACTTTTTGATGTGCGTATAAGCGAAGTTCCGTTCCGAGCGACGAAGTAAAAATCTCGCAATCGAACGACTTGATTTAACTTTGTCAAAGGTTTTCGTCATCCAAATTGATATGGAATCCCTTTACGACTGACAGTTTAATCAAACCCGGGATGATTGATTCGGAAACATTCCGGCCAATTAGTTATGAAGAATTTCCATTACTGACATGGGGTAGTAGGTAAAATTCCAGAAAATTTTCAGAAGCTATTTCGATGAAACAATTCCCACTAATTAAACCGCAAACTCGCATCCAGTTGCATCTGCACGCCATATCATGGCGGATGCCATTCGTTTGAGCTGAAACCGCGCTCGTTTTGCCTCGCCCGCTTAGGGACCTATTTTTGTGGTTTTCCACCGGAACTTGACCACATTCCGTACCCCTTTCGGAGCCGATGGTTCCGGAAAAGTTGATATTCATCAGTGGCCATCATCGAATGAGCGAGAGTTGGGTTCCCGAAAACAATACCAGGAAGCTTGATGCAATTATTTACCACCCGCCGCGCCTTTTCCCCAATCCACGCCACCAGGGCCCGATAAAGATGCTAATTGAATCCATAAATTTGATTTACGGCTGAGCCCTGGAATTTTTTTACGAACCAACTGCGTCAAGCCATCCATTTCGAGTCGGTTAGTAGTTTTTTGAATGGCAGAAAGTGGCCAAACCGAAATCTGTCAACGAGTTTTCTGCCGGGGGTTCCGGATGTCGCCCTACAGGAGATAATGCAATCACGATTCAAATATTTGAACTTTGATTTCACACCGAAAACCTTTGTTTTCTCTGTCAACCTCTTTTTCATGCTTTTATTGGTTTTTATGTCAAGGCTTAAATAAACCTCCAATGAACTAGCAAGTAACATTGAAGGGTCAATAGCTAGAATCAAATATTCTTTATAAGAACAGAAGGAAACTTGATAAAAAAAACAATATCTAGCTAAATTGGATATAATTTAATGACTTCAATTCAGGATTTAAGTTGTCTAAACATAATGTATCTTCGAATCAAAATCCAGGGAGCAAAAATTACCAAGTTTCAGCTCAATTGGTCAACGCTATGTTCTCTAACGAGGTTTACGTTTGAAGACAATAACGTGATCCAAGATAAAGTTATTGAGGCTGATAAGAGGTAACAACAGCTCAACGGGAATACCAGCTCTGCGACGTAGTTCTACCTCCCCGTGGTGCAGAGTGGAAACGTGCCTACAGACTTGTCACCTGTAGATGTACGGCCAAGAGAACTACACGTCACACTTGGTACAGTCAGCTACCGACGGGCTGCGTGCCGAGTGTGGCAAAAACGTGGTGCGACTGGGCACCCTGGTACCAGTGCTCAGTTGCAAGAGGGAGGGGTCGTAACGTATATCGGGTAGTCGCGACCCCGATATGCGGGACGACCAAATGTTTGGCGAGTTTCGATCGATCTGCCTTTTGGGGAGGTTCCTGGCCCCGATTCGCGGATACGATTGACTCACGACAGACAGAGGGGCCTTGTGCCGTAACATGTAGCGTCCGGTCGATGGGCCTCAGGTTGAGTCTCGAAGAGTCGAGATGGAGAAAAAGGATGTGTGGTTATCTCCAGACCCGAGGAGAGGCGAGTTGTTCTCGTCTCGAATTGGGTCAAGAGACGTAATGATCGAGGGCTCTCGAGACACGAGGAGAGGTGGGTAGAGTCGCCTCGAATCGTGTCAAGAGGATGAGTGTGTGAAGGTCTCGAGTCACGAGGAGAGACGGGTTAAGACCGCTCAAATTGTGACAAGAGGCCGCATGTGGGACTCGAGTCACGAGTAGCGGCGAACGGACTGCCAACCCGTAAGTCGTGAATCGTGACAAAGAGTGGATGCTGATTGCTGGTGTAGTACGTATAAAACGAGTATTTGCCGGTGAGCGCATTGCGCGAGTATGGTCTCCCATCCTTGGGTACAGCCTTCGTTGCAGGTCCGGATGGGAATTATGGCCAGAGGCCCCAGGTGAATTATATGGCGTAGGGGTACATAGTATCATGAGTCGTCCAATAGCACCCATGGACCCAGAGTAGCAAACTGGGGGGACGCGGTGGCTCGCCGTGCTTTGGAATGCAATCCGTAAAAAGGATTTACCACCTGGGTGATCAACTAATAAAAAAAAACTGTTAAGTTTATCATAATTTTGCAAAGTATCGCAGCCTTAATGCATTCAATTCACTAGAACCGCTATAATTTTCTTCTTCTAATTAGTGTTGATTCTGTTGAGACTTATGATTTCTCCCGGTTGAGGATCGCTCCGATCCAGCAGCAACCGCCCCGTCGAAGAACCATTTCGGTTTATTCTCTTTGCTCCAATACGCAATTGATGATGATGTACACGGTACAAATGTCATCATCGTACACGCAACCTGATGCTTACTCATATTGTGGTTAGCAGCTACATTGCAGTGTTGGCAGATGAGTAATAATCTCATTCTACTCATTGACAAATTGGTATTTTGGTGAGACTATAGCTATCGCTAATGTAATTAGTTAGTGAGTGACTTGACGATGAAATCTGAATAAAGATAACTCTATTTCACCACTGAAACCTGCCTTGCGGGTGGCAAGTGGAGCAGCCAGCAGCCAGAGGACCACCAAGAATAGGGCCACCAGCCAGTGGAACCAGTCAGTGCCGAGACGAGCCAGCCCAGAGAGACCAACGAGGCAAAGACGAGGCAGCGAGATGTCCCCGGCCAGCTGGGAGGTACCGCTAGCGATCGAGCCCGGGAAGGTTCGCAGATCGAGAGGGTTACTCTTAATGCCGTCACGAGCCACGCTGCGGTTAGCTAGAATGAGCTCACGTCCGACGGCCAGGAGGAGTACCGGGATGTCCACTGGGATGTCGGATGGAGCTGATAGCCGAAAGGGTTACTCTCATGCATTGAATATGTGCTATGACCGTGAGCAGGCCCTGGCCTGCTGAAAGACTGTCCTCAAGTTTTTTAAGAAGGTGGTTTGGGCGACGGTTAGTCGCACACGAATTCAACCTACCCTTTCGACCGATTTCTACCGAGCGATCTTTTGAAGATTCTCAGAGTCATCGTAAATCTGCACTCAGCCGAAAAGGACACGTTAAATTCACCTAGATTTTCACGTAGCCACTCATTACGTGAATTTTTGCTTGGTTTACGTGAAGCACTTGGAAGCTAACACGAAATCACTTAATCCTTACGTGAAATTCCAATAGTTGTCAAGCTTCAAAACAAAGACACGTTCGATTTACGTGAAAATCCAGTGAACCGCCAATCACAAACGGGTTTGTTGAATTCTATGTGATGTTCACTTAGCTCTGAATGGCTCATTTGCGTAAAATCTATGTGAAAGAACAAAAGGTACCAAATATGGTGCGCGTGAATTCAAGTGCTATCGACTGTCGTAAAGAGCAGTTTTTATTGCGATGGAGAAGATGTATTTTCGTAAGTAGTAATAATATCATTCTTTAGTTGTTGTTTACATATTTTGCCATTTCAACAGGATGCGGAATTGGAGCAGCTGGGACGATCAGCCAACCGCTAAATGAAATAAATTTTTTGGAGACTTTGTTAAGTGAAGAATTGTAAAGTGAAGTTAAATTGTGAATAGTTGTGTATACTAAAAAGTTACTAAAAAGTTATTGTGATGATATAAATTCAGGTAAATATTTTTTTTTTTTGGGATTTTAAACCAATTGGTTTATTCATCCCCAGTTTCAGGAAAAAAAATTTTTTTTCCGAATAAATTGTTTTTTTATTTCATTGATGCGAAATACAACACAATACGTTCATATTTTAACTAAATCTGCGTGAAAAGTATGCAGTAGATTGAATCTTTATTCACATCCAATCTACGTTATTTTCCCGTACGCTTCACTTACAACGCATATGGAAATTACGTGAATTCTGCTTGCTGCGCGAGTTCTGTTTGCTACCTGAAATTCACGTAGATTTCACGTGATTTTCATGGTGGCAAAAATCTATGTACATTTTCACGTAGCGTTCATGTGAAAAGTTTTTTCGGTGTGCGTTGATGGCTAAAAGTGGTTGTTCTTTTAGGGTTACCAGAAAACATCCTGCTAGGCGTTCTCATCACTCGCAAGCTGAGGTTATCAGCCACCAGAATCAACGTGAGGTTCGATTTGTCATCAATTCTGGTGCCACTTAATACATGGTGTGAGATCAGAGCCTGTTGGTAGACGTCAAGACTCTGGCAGTGACTTATGTCTTTAACGCAGCAATGACTGGTGAGTGTTTGAGTGCGAAGCGAACAAGAACAATGCATCTGAGCAGAATAGTTGGAAAGTCCATTGTTCCAATCATACTGTACGATGTACTTGTAGAGCTTGCAAAAAATTCTTCTTACGGTCAGAAAGTGCACCGAAAACGGGAAAAGGGTTACTTTTCTCGGAAAGCAAGTCAAGTTTAAGTTTTCAGGGGAGGTTTTTGCCCAAGGAAAACTCCTGAACGACTTGTACTGCTTGGAATTGTTTTGGAGCCCTAAAATCAGCCTTGCTTGGAAGTTTACAGCAGTAGAACAATGGCATATGCGACTCGGGTATCTTGGAGTTGGAGCGTTGCAGCGAATGGTCTGTCATAATATGGTAGAGGGTATCTGCCATATTCCAGCCAAGGTGGAGAAACAAGCTGTCTCGGTCCCGTATACTTCGCAGCAGAAAGACGTCAGAGAGCGAGCCAACCGTTTACTGATAGAGAAGGCCAGAGCGATGATCCATGGTTGCCGATTGTCGAAGACGATGTGGGGCGAAGCTGTTTTGTGCGCTGCATACCTCACAAACAGATCACTAACAAGAGAACTTCTGGTAAACAAGACATCTTTCGAGATATGATTGGATCGGAGGCCAAAGCTGAACAACCTGCGCATTTTCGGATGTCTAGTGTACGCACAGCGGCAGAGGCTTGATCCAAAATCGAAACGTCTGCATGGTATTCGTGGGTTACGCGAATAACGGATATCGGCTTTGGAATGGTTCGAGCCGATCCATCGAGATTCACCGCAACGTGGTCTTCGATGAAAACAGCGTTTTGGAGACAGAGCTAGGCAATGCTACACCTAAGATGGTCATCGAGAAGCCTGATGAGAGCAAATCAGGTCCTGAACTCACATTTGAGCGGTTTGCCGATGTGCCTGCTGATCCCGATCACACTGTAGTTAAAAGTGTAGAACCGTTGACGACTACGAAAGCAGCACGGAATTCGCGGACGATGGCGATGATGAACAAGATTCTATCACTTCTGAACCGGCTCTGAGAAGAAGTCAGCGAACTAGAGGAACTACACAGCGCTACGTGGCTAACGTAGCCGCTGTTGTTTATGAGGAGCTACCTCAGAACATTACTGAGCTGAAACGCCGGGACTACTGGGATTGCTGAAAGGTCGTCATCGACGAGGAGATGACAGCTCTGAAGGAGAAGAAGACTTGGAAAGCGGTTAGTTTGCCCCCGGGTTACAGGAAATCCGTCCTGTCCAAGTGGGTGTTCACCATGAAGGAGATCTTAAAGGGTGATACGGTCAAAATTTGGTCAATATCAACTTGACGTATTTCTTTCAATTTTGCATTCAAAAAACCTGAACACCCCTCATTTTGAAGGTGTGTGTGTGTGTAGATTGCTGCTCCTATTTTGATTTTGGAATTCACTCTTCAGTTGTCAAAATGCCGTTCAAGGAAGAAGAGTAGCGTATAAAATTAGGCTCGCGCATCGCGAAGTTGCCAAATCAACCGTTACAAATGTGATTAAAGTGTTTGGGGAACGTTTGTCGACAGTCAGGAAGTCTGGATCAGGGGGGAATCAAAAACCGGAAGCCGCTTAGACGACAAAGAGAGTTACCGGTAGTTTCAAGCGAAACCCTAACCTCTCTCTCCGAGATGCCGCAAATAAGCTGGGTGACTTACAAGAAGGTAGTGAGTCCAAATCGCGATAATAAACCAAATACGATGGCCAAAGCGCGATCCCGGACACGACGATGCTGACGAAGTTTGACTGCGTGGTAATGGACGACGAAACCTACGTCAAAGCCGACTACAAGCAGCTTCCGGGACAGGAGTTTTATACGGCAAAAGAAAGGGGAAAGGTAGCAGATATTTTCAAGCACATGAAACTGTGAAAGATCGCGAAGAAATATCTGGTTTGACAAGCCATTTGTACCTGTGGCTTGAAAAGCAGCATTTTCATAGCTTCCGGGACTGTCAACCAAGAAATTTATGTGAAAAAGCGTTTGAAGAAACGTCTGCTGCCTTTCCTGAAGAAACACGGTTGTTCCGTACTGTTTTGGCCGGATTTCACATTTTGCCATTACGGTAAAAAGGCCATGGAGTGGTACGCCACCAAAAACGTGCAGGTGGTTTCCAAGGACAAGAACCCTCCCAACACGCCAGAGCTCCGCCCAATTGAGAAATTCTGGGCTACTGTCAAGCGGAACCTAAAGAAGACAAAAAAAAACTGCTAAGGACGAGCAGCAGTTCAAGGCAAACTGGATTTCTGCGGCGAAGAAGGTGGACAAGGTGGCTGTTACAAAATCTGATGGCAAGGGTTAAGCGTAAGGCCCGGCAATTCGGATTTGGAAAAGCGGAAGCATAACTGAATATTTTCCTGAATACTAATACTAATTAAACTTGAAGAAGAAATTTAATTTGATTTTTTAAATAAACGATTTCACAGAATTACACGCGTTTTCCCTTGACCAAATTTTTACCGTGTCACCCTTTAGGAGCAAAAAACTTTTCATTTCTCTTTCCGGACAATTTTGAACATTTGTTAGATGCTCTACAGCCTTTTTTATTTTTCTCGTCGGTGGAAGACTAAAAATAATAACATAAAAAAATATTTGAAAGTATTTAGATTAACATTAGCTGAAACCCATATACGTTACAAAGTTTCTTAACTATTGAAAATGTGCAGATCGATTGATAAACTGATAACTTTTTTTTTTTTTTTAAACTGCGACCCAGAGATGGGTCTTGACTCAAACATTCAGTCAGCGAAACTTTTTTTATTTGTAGTTTAAGGGAAAAAACTTGGGTGCTTCTCTTCACAAAAGACCATTTCAAAGGCCGTTAACTCTTTAAGTCACATTTTTTTTTGAGAGCAATTCCAACGACCTATTTAAAGGCTTTTAATATTTATTTTATGTTAAAGTTGAGGATCAATTGGTTGTCAAATTAAAAACCAGAGTACCAATGTTCGTGAACAGGTTTTTGCATCGATTAAGAATGTTCGATCTTCTTAAAAAGATTGATCCCAAAGTATGATTCAGATAAACTAATCCACCTAAAAAATCTGAGCTTGAGCAAGAGCATTGTACTATAATAGACTAATATTTTCGGTTTAAAAAAAAGAGAGACCTACTTTTTGCTAATAAAAAAACATAATAAAGTACACGAAACTTCAAAGATTTATAAGACTTTGGAATAAACAGCTATAAACGCTTTATTGTGGTACTCATTATCGCAATCTGCTGACAAAATTTTCACAAAAGTAACTAAAATTTCTAATACCAATTTTGACCAATATGTGATAAATCTTCATTCATGTTAGTCTCGTGGAACATGTATATAAGTCGCAGTGTTGTTTTAAATTTGTGAAAGTTAAACACTATTTTTTTAAGTGTTAACAAAGAATTCTCTTTGGTCTTTAGCTTCGGATTTTAAGTCGAGTATTTATTTAAATAAATTTTAAAAATTTTGCTTTTAGAACGAACGTTCATTTATCAGAACTCAACTGTTTTTAGATAATCATACAGTATTGAGTATAAATATCGCTTTATGAAAGCGAATCTTATATTTTTAGATAAAAAGCTCTTTGAAATTTCATGATAAATTTTGAATAGACGAAAAAAAAAATCGAAAAAAACACACAGGATGTCTATAAAATCGTGACTATGGATGTTTTATACTTTGCAGCACATATTAACTAAGGGCAGCAGGATATCCGTATGCTTCAAAATAATCAAACAAGCATTCACTTACCAAAGTGGAGGCAATATAGGGGGAAGTGTTCCTAAATGCGCATGTTGGGTAATATGCGCATACAGCCGATTGACGATATGGCTGGAGATTCAACATATCTAATCAGTGCAGTTTGAGGGTAGTACGCTATTGAAACATGGCATGAAGAAATTTGATTGTTATATAAAGCCAAAAAAAAATTAAAAATTCAAACAAGATTTTTGTCAGTTTTGTTATAATATATTGAACTTTAATTATCGGGCGTACAGATTCTGTGAACAAAAACTTTAATGGGTTTTCTTTCTTATTCATCTGGAAATCGGAAATTCAACAAATTGAAGCTTTTGGCAAAGTTGTAAATGATCAGATATTGGAATAAGAGACAGGTTCTGAATGCCCATATCAAGGCAGGTAAAATGCCTATATCAACAAAAATAGATAAGTCTTAATTTTTTTTACTTTGTATTATTTAAACATTGAATCTACGCTCAAATCATGATCTTACAGCGAAAAAAGAAGAACTTCATACTGTTCCGATGAAAATACGATATTAACAAAATATTACCATGAAATATGGCCATATGGCATACCTAACTATGTTTCATGCAAAAGAACTAGTGATGTAAAAAATTTCACCAAAATTTCAGCCTTGACGTATGCTTAACATCCGTTTCTACCATTTCCAAATAAATAATATCAAAATATTGCAAGTGTTAATGAAATATAGCTAAAAACATAAATATGCGCATTTAGCCCGCCAGTTTCGGAAATCGGCTATTTTGACTTCTTTTATTATAAAATTATTTTCATAAAAACTGTAAGAGATTTTAACAGAAAAATTGCTCTAACGTATATAAAACAGATGTCCGCTCATGTGTATATAGTTTTCAGACTCCTATCTATTGGAATATGGGAGAAAAAGAGTGATTTCCTTAATATGCGCATATAGCCCGCCTCTCCCCTACATACATAAATTTCATTTTTTTCTAAAGCGACTATACCAATTGGGCACTATTCGACACCTTATTCGTACCTATCGGAAGAAGGCAAGAGAGCGCAAGATTTTTCTCTCAAAGCCAGTTCTCTCATTGGTCAATATACCTTTATTGCCATCTGATTATAAGCCACCTGGATGCACTGTTGGTTGTAGTGAGAACATGACGATGATTTTCTCACTTGAAGCCCGCGCGGGAGAAAAAAAAGGAGGAGAAAGTTCTCCTCCCTTATTTTCTCGCTCCGAGAGTTTCTTTGGGCCCGGCTAGAAAAACTACGAAAACCCAGTAAACATGAATCGGCAGAGTGGTAACTCAAATCGACAGAGGGGTCGTAACGATCTCTCTGGCGATTTTGCATCATCTTATCGGCAGAGAGGAGCACACCATACGAGTGAGTGAGTGCCACGAAGTAATCTAAGACACGCCCTCCAGAGAAACACACAAACACAATCCGAATCGTGTTTGTATCTTTCCCTTCGAGATGCGTGTTTGCCTGCCTGAGAAGTCGACTGCTACGATTGAAAGCACACATATTAAAAAACACGGGGATAAAATGCGAGCACACCGTACGAGTGTACGCTTTAAACTGATTTCGCATGTACGCATTCGTATTCGTTGCCTCTAGGTTTCTTGGCAGAAAAAACCGAATGAGAATATTTGCGTTCTTGGAGTGTTGCTGGAATTAACCGTTTTATTTTAAGTTCGGTTACTCAACTCTCAATTTTTTGCATACTCTGTCGATTTCTGAGAGAACGCGCGAACTGGGAATGAGCGTGGCGACGAACGTGTTAACATGTTCGTCGCCATGGGACCCATATTTGGGTGACGGCTCTCTTAATCAAGATAGCTAGAAAGACCCCAGGGTTCGAGAAATTAATGAATCACCCCAAATCGACTCAGTCTAATAGTACTTAAGTTAAAACCTTATATCGTTTTGTGAAATCTCAAAATTATCTTGATGTGTCATTAGCCGATTAGGCCTCAGTGCTAAGTTCACTCGGTCTTCATGAATGAAAGTGTCGACAACTGGTGTTCAACCTCACGCCTTAACGCTTTTGGTATCTTTAAGACAAAAAAGCGCTATGCTCAAGGCAACGATTAGACCACTACATTGCTTCGGGATCTCTATTGTTATGCAGCCACGAAAGTGTTGTCACCAGTGCAGCGTCGTCATTCTTCAACCAAGCATTCAAGCAAGAAGGACAGGAAGCATCGAAAGACAACCGAATAGTTTTTATTTGCTCCTTCATTCATGGCGGGAGAAAAGGATACGAAAAACGGTCCTTTTGACGAGTGAATAATGCTTGCAGCAACAGCATCAGCGCTAAGGAAGAGTCCTACTATCCGCAAGCTTCGAGAGGAACTATCGTTGTTGGCTGCTTGTCACACAAGACAGATCTAGGACATCGACAAGGATTAAGGCCTCCTTTCCTAGTCCTGGTGATAGGAAGCTGAAGCTTTGTGTACTACATCACATTCCTATGGTGAATGCGAATGGCTCCGGAAAGGGGTGAAATGCTTCACTACTAGAATCCGGACCAATGTGACGTAACATCAAAGGGATTTACCACACACTCGCTCGTCGGTCCATCCATTCTCTAATGTTTCCACAAATACACAACTTCTCCGGCTATGCAGATGTTTAGTCTCCCCGGTTTCGTCAGAAGGACTCGGCTCAATTCGCATCCGAAGACCCGGGTTTTTTTTTGCTTCAGTCTTTCTCTTCAACGGAACTGATACCGGTGGAAAAAATAGATTCTATACTTCCACCCTCACATATCAACATTTCTCGGATATCCAACGTAGGTATGTCTCCTAGCCCAGGACAACACGGGATGGCGATGTCAAACGAGGACGATTTTGGTGCAGTCAAGTGTAATTGGTTTCGTTGTGAGGAAATTTTGCTGTTTCTTGCTCTGATGGCGGGCGTTGGCGGTTTCAATACAAAACATCTTTCCACACCCACTCGTTTCCCTCAGCTTGACCTACATCCATAGAACATCTCGGCAACTCGTTAGCACAGAAAAAATGGGAAAAAGAAAAACGGCAAAGCCAAGGGAGGTGCGGGAAATTGACGAATGCACATCGGATTATCGGATCGTTGCGCTGCTGCCTGGTAACAAAACAAACACCGGAACCGGAAATCGGGAAAAATTTACCTCCCCGGTAGGATTCGGAGTTCTTTTGGTAGCGTTTTCGATTCATTATGTTTGTTTGGATGCCTTCGTGTGGACCCGCTCAGGCGGAAATTGCAGTTGATTTGGGGTGGAAATCGGCAGCTGGCTGCTTGATTTGTGTTCTCGAAACGTGTTATTCACTAATCGCTGCGTCTGCTTTTCAACACCCAAGGAGGTAAATGTGTGGGTATAATAGAAATGTTATTGGTGAAAGATATCATTATTTCGAGGGTTGCTCATGATCACTTACCCAACATGAATTATAATTTCGAATAAAATTACAAAATTCCGATAAAATTTGATAACAAAAACTGTGAAAATCAATAAACGCAGATAATCTTGTGGACAGCGAATAAATCTGTTTCAGCATGAACTATAAGTCATAAACTGTCATTTTTCTGAAAACTAAGATGTAATTTTTGGGGACATTTTTAGCGTTATTTTTTATGTCATTTTTGGTCTTATTTTTGGTGCAATTTTCGGTGTCACTTTTTGGTGTAATTTTTGGTATAAGTTTTGAGGTCATTTTTGGTGTAATTTTTGATGTCATTTTGGTATCAATTTTAGTGTAATTTTTGGAGTCTTTTTTATGTCATTTTTGGTGTCAATTTTGGTGTCATTTTTGGGTGTTTTTTTTGGTGAAATTTTTGGTATCGTTTTTAGTGTCTTTTTTGGATTCTTTTTAATTTCATTTTTGGTATTATTCATAGTTTCATTTTTGTTGTCATTTTTTGTGTAATTTTTGGTGTAGATTTTGGTGTAATTTTTAGTGTTATTTTGGTGAAATTTTTGGTGTAATTTTTGGTGTCACTTTTGGTGTAAATTTTGAGGTGATTTTGGAGTTATTTTTGGTGTCATTTTTGTTGTCAATTTTGTTGTCATTATGGGTGTCATATTTGGTGTTATTTCTGGTGTCATTTTTGTCATTTTTGTCATTTTTGTCATTTTTGTCATTTTTGTCATTTTTGTCATTTTTGTCATTTTTGTCATTTTTGTCATTTTTGTCATTTTTGTCATTTTTGTCATTTTTGTCATTTTTGTCATTTTTGTCATTTTTGTCATTTTTGTCATTTTTGTCATTTTTGTCATTTTTGTCATTTTTGTCATTTTTGTCATTTTTGTCATTTTTGCCATTTTTGTCATTTTTGTCATTTTTGTCATTTTTGTCATTTTTGTCATTTTTGTCATTTTTGTCATTTTTGTCATTTTTGTCATTTTTGTCATTTTTGTCATTTTTGTCATTTTTGTCATTTTTGTCATTTTTGTCATTTTTGTCATTTTTGTCATTTTTGTCATTTTTGTCATTTTTGTCATTTTTGTCATTTTTGTCATTTTTGTCATTTTTGTCATTTTTGTCATTTTTGTCATTTTTGTCATTTTTGTCATTTTTGTCATTTTTGTCATTTTTGTCATTTTTGTCATTTTTGTCATTTTTGTCATTTTTGTCATTTTTGTCATTTTTGTCATTTTTGTCATTTTTGTCATTTTTGTCATTTTTGTCATTTTTGTCATTTTTGTCATTTTTGTCATTTTTGTCATTTTTGTCATTTATGTCATTTTTGTCATTTTTGTCATTTTTGTCATTTTTGTCATTTTTGTCATTTTTGTCATTTTTGTCATTTTTGTCATTTTTGTCATTTTTGTCATTTTTGTCATTTTTGTCATTTTTGTCATTTTTGTCATTTTTGTCATTTTTGTCATTTTTGTCATTTTTGTCATTTTTGTCATTTTTGTCATTTTTGTCATTTTTGTCATTTTTGTCATTTTTGTCATTTTTGTCATTTTTGTCATTTTTGTCATTTTTGTCATTTTTGTCATTTTTGTCATTTTTGTCATTTTTGTCATTTTTGTCATTTTTGTCATTTTTGTCATTTTTGTCATTTTTGTCATTTTTGTCATTTTTGTCATTTTTGTCATTTTTGTCATTTTTGTCATTTTTGTCATTTTTGTCATTTTTGTCATTTTTGTCATTTTTGTCATTTTTGTCCTTATATTCCAAAAAATAATCAATTTATTTTCCGTTTCCTCAAACGTTGAACTAATCTTACAAGAACGAATCGTTTTGCAACAGAATTCGCCTTAAGATTTATGACTCCATCTTTGCTTTTAAAAGCAAATAAACAGTACAAAATAATTTAAAAATCATCAAACCACCGAAGGGGTAAAAAATATGTGAAAATTATCTCTTGAAAGTGGCTCCGGAAACCCACTCCTGCCGTTACAGCTGATCCACATCCGGGCGAGCTAAAACATTGGCAAAAATTGGCTGAGAAAACGATTTTTTTATCGTTTCGAAATTAAGAAATCCACCCGACCATTCGAGACGAGCACTGAAAGAGGACATTTTTTACGATCCTGAGTTAAAGCTGGGAGGACAAAAAGGAAAAAATAACAAACCACTGTCAACACCCGCTTTTCTGGCAAGTACATAAAATATTCCGGCACCGAAAAACAAACAGCAGTGCAAACAATGGAATGACAATCTTGAAGAGCAAAATTTTACAACCATTTTCCTCCTTTTTCCGCGGGCCACCCACCTCCCACATTGCATTTGGAGGTTACCTCCAATTAAGGAAATCGAAATGCCCGTAAGCCACAAAGAAAACTGTCTGGCACTCCGCGTCTGTTGTGGCTTGAAATGAAGATGGAATTCCTGCTTTGGCAGCAGCAAAACGTCATCGTCAATCTCGCTGCCCGGATCTTCACTCGTTCACTGCTATGTTGCAGAGTTGGTACTGAAATTGCAGCCATTAAAGCGTAATATTCTTCGAATAACTTTTAAAATTACCACCGATCTCCGTCTATAGCTGGCAGCATTAATTAGTCCCGGTAATTTTGTGTCCTAGGGACAAATTTTTCGACGACAAGATTTGATGGCTTCGGTGCAGATGAGTACCAGAGCTCCAACAACTTGAGCTTTATGGTAACGATTCTTCAACTGAAATCATTCATCGCAGCTATGGCAGCTTCAATGGAAACTGGGAATGATTTTATGCCATCTTATTTAACGATTATTCGCAGCAACAGCGATCGATAAACTAAACGGGAAAGAAAGAGGTTAAGAGAGTCGAAAACTCATTCATTGGTTTTGTCGATTCAGAATACTCCGAAATTTAACGTCAACGATTGATTACAAACTTCAATGTTTGAAGTATTTCAGAACAATTTCCAACTATACAAGTTTAAAGTTAAAACTGTGAAATACTCAACGGGAGTATTTAGACCTCTTATTTCTTCTAATTTTTTTCTACAAGACTCTTCCATTTTGAAAAACGTTTTCGAATATGAAACGCGAAAATTTCATGATTTTTCTTGAATATTTTTTTATGTAAGTGCTTCATTTATTTATAACTAGCTGACCCGTTGTGCTTTGCTACACCTTCCGGAAATAAATGTAATTTGTAAAAACTTATTCAAATTTAGATTTTAGAGAGCATTTTTTTAAATCAAACCTCATCATACTTCAGAACCAACAACTTTGAAATGACAGCTGCAGTTGTAGTTCTGAATTGCAATTCAAAGATGGTAAATATTATTTACTGAAACTTGATCTCTAAACTCGTTTTTCAAGATTTGAAATTTGTACTTTGTACCCAAAAAAAACCTTTTGAAATATGGTCCCTTCTTTGAAAAGCTCTTTATCTTAAATTTCCATGGGAGCTCTCCCATCTTTTCCAATTTTGTCCCCCACTGCTTGAAGATGGTAGGCAAATTTAACCGGCTTGAGACCCAAGCAGCACTTATCATGGTAATGAAAAATATATTAAATTAGTTATGTATTAGATACAGTGCAAATTTCTTTATTTTTTAAATAAATTTACTGCGGCAAAAATATGAATATTTAAAAAAATATCAGTTGCATCACTTTATAAGTTCTCAGCGTTTTTTTTATTTTCTCTTTAAAAGTCAAATATTCAAAAATGTTGGCAAAAACAAATTTCTTAATTTACTTTTGTCCCGTATATTGGGGCAAGTGTCAATGCAATGCTTATTTACAGATGCGTCAGAGTAATGGCTTAAAATGGATTTAATACGAATTCCTGTTTTATGTTCTATCAAGTTTCACTGATATATCTGCAGTATTCCTGCAGAATAAATTTATGTTTGTTACTCCACTTTTAACGAATGCTGTTCAAAGGGAATGACCTTCATTTACAAAGACATTTAAGAATTTTCAATATTTGCTTCAGTTTCAACATTCGGAATACCCTTTCTGATCTTTCCAACATATTGAATAATTTTGAAGATGAATTTCTTAAAATTTCGACGTTTACCCTTGTCCCACCGTGTAAGTTTACAGGAGGAAATATTGTTTTGACCACTTTAACGGTATACTTAAAAATTTTCGTAAAAATTTTGCTTCCAGTTGAATATCAGTTCTAAAGTCTCGCTTTTCAAAAACGAAGCGGATAAAAAGTCTCTTTTATGCAGCCATGTAACAAAAAAACACTTTTCATGTTAAGTACGTACTTGAATTGGTATGTAAGCAAAAAGTACGATGGTTTTTTTCAGAATTATTTAAAATAAAAAGCTCCCATTTTCATTTCTAAATTCGTTTCAGTTGTGTTTTTTGGCTGAAGTAACAATTTCTAGAAGAAAACATAATTTTTATTTTTTTTTAACAGAAAAAGTTGAACGTTTGAACATGTTCTAATGTTCCTTAAATGAAAAGTCGAATGCTGCCTACATTAACACGAACTAAATATGGAAGTATTTTTGCAAATCTTTCAATTGGTTTTGATTCGATTGATAAAATACCAATCCGTGTCACATCTAGGCGTCATTTATTACCACGTGCAATTAAGCAAGAAAAAACACATCTAGGTTGCATATCGCTCCCACGTGCATAAGAAATAAAGGTACTTGGTTGAGAAAACGGAGCCTGATTGTTGAATTTTTCCAGCGATCAATGAACAGTATGCTTTAGTTACTATCCACTTGCGACGACGACGTTTGCTTGACCATAGAGACGAAAAACAAACCCCTCAAATAAAAGAAAATCTCACAAAATGGATGCCAACACTTTTCAATTACAGTTTTGACAAAACAAAATGTAGGTATATGTTTTAATCGATCGGCAAAATGTCAACCTGGGTCTCATCTAGGCGTCATTCATAACCATGTGCTGTACAAATGAGCTTGAAATTGAGTAGAAAAAAAAAAATACATCAAGGCTTCATATCGCCACCCCTTGCATTGAAAATATGCTTGGTTGAGAAATACGCGCCAAAATATTCCCACTGATCAGTATGCTATGCCATCGTTACTATCCTTTTGCGACGTTGGCTCGACGCCTCGACCTTGGAGACGAAAAACAAACCCCCAAAGGAAGAAAAATCTCGAGAAAATGTATGTCATGACTTTAATTTGTTCCGAAAAACTACAAATTTAGTATGGAAGCCCCCCTTCCCTTAAGTCGGATGGAGTTTTGACTATTACAGAAACCATCCCCGGCCTCAAAAACCCTCAGATGCCAATTTTGACGATGATCGGTTCTGTAGTTTCCGAGTCTATAGGGAACAGACAGACAGACAAACATTCATTTTTATATATATAGATTTGCCTCAACATCTCAAAAGCACATTTTATTTAAGGATAGTACAAACCACGAGCTGACTTAGTTCTTAATAATACGATAAACGTAAACTTACTTAGAATGATTTGATGCTCATTGGAGCTTACCTGTAATGAAAATAAAAAGAACCTGATTAGCAAAAGTAGTGGTCAAAAAGTGTTTGTTGATTTTTGGATAATTTTGCTGGTAACAGTACAAATCTTAAAGTTAGTTTCTTACCTAAAAAATGTAAACCATCAAATAAAAATAATCTTACACTGGACAAAGTTTCCGGGAGACAACTTCTATCTTTGCTTTTTCCTCGATTACATCACTAAGTTACTAATTGTTTCTTCGGAAAAATTAAACTTAAATTCTTTGTTTCCGTAATGAGAAAAATTTATATAAATCAAATGTCATGCACCTCTTGAAATGTTGTTTTCGTGTCTCTAGCAAAATTTCGGATGATGAAAATTGTAATTAAAACCTAGAACAAACCATATCGAGCCATCATTCTCTGATGCATTAAAACTTCGAAATTATCCTTAAAAAATTCTTTTCATGTCATATTTGTAACATTTTAGTTAATTCAAGCGAATATAAAAGAATTTTGTCCAAAAATTGATGGATTGTTTGATTAGAGAGACTTTAAACTTGAAAGTTCATTCATCCTTGACCAAAAATTAAATAATAGTTTAACAAACTTTAATCATACACAAATTTTTCCAAGACACCATAGCAAAACTCCTTAAGATTTCAGATTTGGACTTAATAAAAAGTTTTATTTTCTAAATTAGTCGTAATTTTTTTCAATTAAGAATTTCTTGGAAAAGAAATCCAAACAAAATATTGTGCGGTTAACAATGCATAAGCACTTTCTATGCAATATCGCAACAAAAGTAGACAGTTCATGAGAATGTTTTATTTTGCTACTGCATTTGCTAAAATTCAATTCCAATACCAATATTGTTAGATTGTAGGTAGTTTTTATGAGAGATGGACATCTTCAAATCGAATTTCATTTTAATGTGATCGAAAAACCTTCGTGTGGATTTTTTTTCCAATCCGATTTACTGTCACGAATTTATCCCAATTACAGTAAGAAGTTGATATGGACAGCGATTTATCCAGGAATTCTAATTTCAACACCAAAGATAGATGAGCCGTCTTCCAAAATACCCCGGTGCTACCCGATCAGGAGTAATTGAATCATATCAACTGTAATATAATTTAAACCAAACTATAACTCATCGAGATAAGATACATCAATTTTTTTTTTATAGAATTATATGAATAACAAAATAGCGACAGGTGATGAGATTTGAACTTGTTTAATCTTGCCAAATGCGCGCCTTTACCTACTGCTCTAGGTCGATGCAAGATTGGCGGTTTTTCGATCGTTTCGAAAAAAAAAAATGTTTGTACCTCTTTTGATACAATCAGTTGTTTATTTTCCTGCGGGGCAAGTGAATGCTTGGAAAACTTTTATTGTAAGTTTGAAGATCTCGTTCTCATGCACTAAGCATGGTTCTGTGGTAGTGTGCGCGCCCCTCAACCCGCAGGTCGAGTTTCGAATCTTCAGGCTGGTATCCGAACTTCAAGAATTGTTCAAGTTGGAAACGATTCATGAAAGTTTGAGTAAAAGTAAGGAGGAAGTCCAACATTGATCTCATCTTGATATAATTTTGTGTTTCTCTTCTGATCAGGATGTCGGTGTTTCATAAAAAGTTGTATGCATGATATATGATATAATGTTATTTTAGGACAATCTAAAAAAAATTTTATCATTGAAAATGAGCTCAATCGCATCAAGTCTGTCAATCAAAATAAGATAATATCCAGATTGAAGGAACTGAAAATCAAAAAAATTGAGTATAAATATCTCATACAGATATGTTTGAGTTATTATTTTGATATGCGCTCCACAATTGAACCGGTTATTCCAAAAAAAAAAAAAAAAAGTTTAAGAGGTTGTATATCAGACACAACCACAAAGTTTGCGTAGAATTATGACACATTTTTTCCATTTCACAAAAATTTATTTAATTATTTATAACAAATAAGTAGCATTCGATAAATTTTGACTTTTATATTTTTTCTTGTTATCAATAGTGCCGTTTCAAGTCAGCCCTCACCCCTTTACACAGCAACATGTAAACCAAATAAGCACCAGCTCCACCGCGGACTTCCTAAGCATTGCAACACTATCGCAAAAGCGATAGAGCCAAGCCCTTATTGAACTTGCAAGTGTTTAGTTCAAAAGTTGCCGAGCAACTAATCTAATTCGGTCAAATTTTTATTTTATATTCCGAAAATATCTTAGCGCGCGCAAATGAAGGTAAAGTTCAAAGCATAATAACGAAAAAGGGTTGAAAACACATGCGAGTATCGACGCACAAAAGCTTGCTTTGATCCATTGGGTTTTCTTCCGGATCAATTTAAAGTACACTGCCGGCCAAAACCATGAAAACATACATACTTATCAAAGCACATCGTTGAACTTTGAGCAATAGATAGCCTTGTACTTCAATTATCAAAATAGCTACTTAGACTGATGCATATAAACATTCGACACTTTTAGTGTTTTGTTGAAATGTTCGTCCTTTTAGCATAGTCTATCCTTCTTATGGAAGAAAAGTTGAGTATAGAAAATTTTATGCCCTTATATAGAGAACATTTCTCAGAATCTATTCACATCACCAACTTTTCTGAATTAATGTAGTAAGATGCGATGAGTTAGCATGTGTCGAAAACTTTTGTCCATCAGTGTAAGTTATCGATCAAAAGTTTGGAATCACCCCGAAGCAGGGGTGTCATTCGCTCACACAATGAGCTCAATGTGCATTTTTTCCATAGCACATTGAGAGAGCAAAACCGAGCACTGACTGAGCTAGCTGTCCATCAATGTGCCACATCGAAGCAAATCACTGTGCTACGCAACGATAGCCCTCAGCACATTGAGCTGCACAATGTGTACCAGTATACCACCACAACGCTGAATTCAACAAACGAAAGCGAATTCTTTCCCAATAATCAAGCAACAGCAACAACAAAGCCGAAATTTGGGCGGGCTCGGCCTGCCGGCTGCCGAACACCGTTGCCACAAAAAAAATCTGTATCATAAATGAGTCTGATCTTCGTCCATACGTGTACAATTTAACAGAATTATAAACAGATTTTCGTGACATCGCTGCTCGGCAGCCGGCAGGCCGAGCCCAACCGAATTTCTTTTGTGTTGTTGCTGTTGCTAGTTTATGAGTTATTTTCTTCCTTGCAAGCAGGCGGTGTGTCATCGTGCCGGACTGGACGAACGATGATCGTTTTTGTTTTCTACTGATGAGAAGAAAAAATAAAACGAAGAAGCGTGCTTGGCAAATTTCTAAAGCCAGAGTTCACATTGAGCAGCACATTGAGCAGAGTGGATCAGCTGATTGTGTTTTTCAGCATTGTGAGAAACCTCTCAGAAAATCCGGTTATCGGCGCGCAGTAAGAGAGCGAGCAGTAGATATTCTATCGCCGTGCGCGCAGTTCTAGAAAGCTTGCGTTCACATTGTGCTTTTAGTACACATTGTGCTGTTTTGAGGAGTATAACACCCCTGCCCCGAAGTATGGTGAATCGGTCAAAAGTTTGTTATCGGTCTTCAAAAATATGCAACTTTATATCATCTTTATCCCTGATATCAAACAACGTATCGATAATCTATTAAGCTTACTTGTTGGAAATTTGTTAAAATAAATTTGTGCTTCATGAAAACTTCAAGAAAAGATTGATTAATTCTCGATAATTTTTTTTTTTATTTAATGATCCCGCGCCGATCCACCGGTGCATAGGGCCGTGGTAAAAGACCTCCACTGTTGACGATCCGGAGCCAGCGTCTTCACCTGGTCCCAGTCAAGATTCTCGTCGACAGTTCGGATTTCAGCGGCTAGGCTTCGCCGCCACGAGTTTCTGGGCCTGCCTCTTCTTCGATGACCTTCTGGATTCCAGTCAAGCGCCTCTCTGCAAATCTCGTTTTCATCTTTTCGCAGCGTGTGCCCAATCCATCTCCACTTACGTTCCCGAATCTCGATTTCTAGCGCCCTTTGATGACACCGGCGATGTAGTTCCTCATTCGAGATCCAGTTGCCAGGCCACCAAGCGCGGATGATTTTCCGCAGGCAGCGGTTTACAAATACTTGCAGTTTTCGCGTCGTCACCGCATATGTGAACCAAGTTTCGCACCCGTACAGCAATACGGATTTGACGTTTGAGTTGAAGATTCGGATTTTTGTTCGTAGAGAGATCTGGCGTGACCGCCAGATGTTTCGGAGACTCGCAAACGCAAATCGGGCCTTTCTGATCCGGGTTTCGATGTCTTTCCTGGTACCACCATCAGGCGTTATCTGGCTACCAAGATACTGGAAGCACTCCACTTTCTCAACTTGTTGCCCAGCTACCATGAAACTGGAGGGATTTCCTGTGTTGATCTCCATCGACTTGGTCTTTCCGACATTGACTTTGAGACCTGCTGCCTTGGAACTTTCGGTGAGGTCGTCGAGTTTGCTCTGCATGTCCGGTTGTGTTTGGGCGAGCAAAACAATATCGTCAGCCAGGTCAAGGTCGTTCAGTTGCTCCATTGTTAAAGGATTCCACGGCAATCCTCGGTTCGGTGCACAGTCGATCGATCCAGTCAGAATTTCATCCATTACGATGAGGAAAAGTAGCGGTGATAAGATACATCCTTGTCTCACTCCAGCAGTTACCGGGATTGGTTCGGACAAGACACCATCGTGCAAGACCTTGCACGAAAATGCCTCGTATTGTGCTTCGATGAGATGGACTAGTTTCTCTGGGACCCCTCGTCGCCTTAGAGCCGCCCAGATGTTTTCATGATTAAGTCGGTCGAATGCTTTTTCGAAATCAACGAACACCAGCAGAAGAGAGTCCTGGAATTCGTTGATTTGTTCCAGTATGATTCGTAGCGTTGTGATGTGGTCCACACATGATCGTCCGGATCGGAATCCAGCTTGTTGCCGTCGGAGTGTAGCGTCGATTTTCTCCTGGATCCTGTTCAGGATCACTTTGCAGAGTACTTTGAGGGTTGTACAGATCAACGTTATGCCTCGCCAGTTACCGCACTCTGTCAGGTCTCCTTTCTTCGGGACCTTTACGAGGATACCCTGCATCCAGTCGGCCGGGAATGTTGCAGTATCCCAGATGTCAGCGAAAAGACGGTGCAACATTTGTGCTGACAGGGCAGGGTCGGCTTTCAGCATTTCAGCAGGGATGCAATCGATCCCAGGTGTTTTGTTGGATTTCATGTTTTTGATTGACGCTTCTATTTCAGCCAGCGAGGGCGCTTCCGAGTTGACGCCATTTATGCGACTTACTTTTGGCGCTTCAAGCTGCGGGTTCTGTTGGCCATCGCTATTCGTGACTCGGAAGAGTTGTTCGAAGTGCTCAGTCCATCGTTTGAGCTGAGCTGTTCGATCGGTCAATAACTGACCTGCTCGGTCTTTCCGCGCTTGGTGGCCTGGCAACTGGATCTCAAACGTTGAACTTCATCGCCGGTGTCATCAAAAGGCGCTAGAAATCGAGATTCGGGAACGTAAGTGGAGATGGATTGGGCACACGCTGCGAAGAGATGAAAACGAGATTTGCAGAGAGGCGCTTGACTGGAATCCAGATGGGCATCGAAGAAGAGGCAGGCCCAAAAGCTCGTGGCGGCGAAGTCTAGCCGCTGAAATCCGCACAGTTGACGAGAACCTTGGCTGGCAGCAAGTGAAGACGCTGGCTCCGGATCGCCAGCAGTGGAGATCTTTTATCTCAGCCCTATGCGCCGGTCAATCGGCGCTGGACCCTTAGGTTAGGTAGGTCGGTCTTTCAGCGGCATTCTTGCATTAGTCCTTGCACCACTGAGGCGGCGAGAAATGTCATAAAGTAATCGGATATCTACATTGGCGGCGGCTCTTTCCCCCTCTTCGGCTAGGGAGTTTGTCCAGGCTCTCTTGTCTCGTCTACAAGCTCGTTTAACTGCCTTTTCCAGCTCCGCATATCGTAAGCGGGCGGCTGCTTTAGCTGACCCGGTACCTGCCTGCTCAATTCCGACTTTCGCCTTTCTCCGATCATCGACCATCCTCCAAGTTTCATCCGACATCCATTCACTTCTTCTTCCACAAACTTTACCGAGAGTACCATGGCTCGTCGTGATAAAGGCATTCTTGATTCCACACCACTGTATCTTGGTAGCCAGATTACGCCTGATGGTGGTACCAAGAAGGACATCGAAACCCGGATCAGAAAAGCCCGATTTGCGTTTGCGAGTCTCCGAAACATCTGGCGGTCACGCCAGATCTCTCTACGAACTAAGATCCGAATCTTCAACTCAAACGTCAAATCCGTATTGCTGTACGGGTGTGAAACTTGGTGCACATATGCGGTGACGACGCGAAAACTGCAAGTTTTTGTAAATCGCTGCCTGCGGAGCATCATCCGCGCTTGGTGGCCTGGCAACTGGATCTCAAACGTTGAACTTCATCGCCGGTGTCATCAAAAGGCGCTAGAAATCGAGATTCGGGAACGTAAGTGGAGATGGATTGGGCACACGCTGCGAAGAGATGAAAACGAGATTTGCAGAGAGGCGCTTGACTGGAATCCAGATGGGCATCGAAGAAGAGGCAGGCCCAAAAGCTCGTGGCGGCGAAGTCTAGCCCCTGAAATCCGCACAGTTGACGAGAACCTTGGCTGGCAGCAAGTGAAGACGCTGGCTCCGGATCGCCAGCAGTGGAGATCTTTTATCTCAGCCCTATGCGCCGGTCAATCGGCGCTGGACCCTTAGGTAGGTAGGTAGGTAGGAACATCAACTACTCTAGGAAATAATGCCTCTCCGACCACACGGGAGAATGCCCAAAACCAAATGAAACCGTGGAGGCGCAATCTTTGCCCTTTTACAACTTCGGATCTAGTGCAGTTTGGGTCGACGATCGAGGTTTTTTCGCTCGGGTGTTTTGCGCACCAATTTGCATTAGAGCTTTATTAGTATTGGTGTACCAACACACAACCGATTCGAATTATTCTTCGGAAAAGATGTCCTTTAATTGGAACGTTTTCGTGACGCGAGATTCGTTCGCGAATTTCAATTTGTACCCCTATAATGTTCCCGTAAGACGTAATTCTTCGTCAAAAAAAACAAACGAACCGTGGCTCTGGCGCGGTTCGAAAATGAGTCGTTCCGTGTTGCTGTTTCATTTTGGACTGCTCAGTTTTCTGCGGTTCTCCGCTCATCAGTTTTTCAATTGCTTGGTGATAAGAGAGGAACCGAAGGCTTTTTATTCGGTGAACCGTGGCTCTTGAAGAATGATGTAATTTTGAATTCCTTTTGATGTAATTTTAGACTTTCTTCAGAAAGTGAATAGAGTGTAAATAAGATACTTTATACAAGTTAGATATAAACTTACATCGAAACTATATGAAACATATCAGATGCAATTTTTGTACACAGCATACGTTTATTAACTGTAACTCGATACGGTGGTTTTTGTACGATTAGCCAAAAATTTCGCTCGGAAGCCTCGGTTGTTTCCTGACCAGGCAAAATTGTATCGAAATTGTGTGGTAGGTATACGAAATAAAACATTGTATTATGATGTGAAATTATTAAAATTCTTTTCAACTTATAGAAATGGCACTTTATTTTCATAATAAGTTTTAATAATATGAAATCATCAGAAAAAACATCTCCAGTTGGTGAACATTTTTTGCTAAGTGTAATTTCGTAAATATATGTCACACGAAAATTAGATACCATTTTTTTTTAATAATCAGAATTGTAACATCGAAAATCTGATTTTTTAAAATCTATGTATATAAAAATCTATGTATATAAAAAGCAATTATCTGTATGTTTGTTTGTTTGTTTGTTTGTTTGTTTGTCCTCTATAGACTCAGCCGTCTTAAGAGCTAGAGATCTGAAATTTGGCATGGATGCTCATTAGGACCAGGAATGATGAAAACGTTTTTAGATTTTTGGACGACCTCTTCTGAAGGGGGTCGTCCATACAAGACAAATATTGCACATGAGTGTTTTGAGAGACGAGCAATCGATTACAGTTATCAAATTTAGGGTTTGAGGTCGGCAAAAGAGGTCGTTCATATTCACTGATTAATGTTTTTGCGATATTGGCGTTATTATACATTGGATTGTGATGAAAATTTGCACATGAGTGTTTTGAAAGACGAGCAATCGATCTTAAGTTTCGAATTGCGGATCAGAAGTCGGCTGAAGGAGTCGTCCATACCCAACTTTAATGTTTTTGCGAATTTGACGTTATTATACATTGGATTGCGATGAAAATTTCCGCATAGGAGTTTTGAAGGACGCTCTTTTGCTTTCAGGTTTCAAATCTTGACTCAGGGGTCGGCAAAAGGGGTTATTATCTGTTCACTGTTTCTACGATATTATCTTGATTGAGCATAGAATTGTTATGAAAATTGGCACATGGGAGTTTAACAGAAAAGATAATTGATTTCAGGTGTCAAGTTTTGAATCGTGGTAAAAAAAAGGCCGTCCATGTTAGTTGCTCACTGTTTTCGCGATATTGTCGTGATCATGCATCGGATTGAGATGAAAATGTTCAGATTAGGGTTATAAACTATGAGCAATTGACTCCAGGTAGCATGTTCCGTGTCAAGGGTCGGCGAAAGGGGCGTCTATATTCACTGATCACTGTATCAAGTTCCTGACGTAATTTTACATATAATTTGAAAAGAAAAAATGGCACAAGGGAGTTGTGAGGAACGTAAAATTGGTTTCAATCATCGAATTTCGGGCGATGGGACAGAAAAAGAGGGTTTCATTGAAAGTTCAGTGTTTTGTGCAATAATTTTGTTGGAGGCAGTTAATTGATACCAATTTTAGTGTGAAGGTCAAGCAAAAGAGTCGCGCACACAAACAAATAGTAGGGGAGAGTGGGGTATCGTGGGCCATGGGGAAACGTGGGCCACTTTTAATATCTCAGATGTGTGTTGGGATAAAAATCTCAAAGCAACTGTCATCGTCGTAGCTTTGCGTGAGCAAGTTTTCCTATATGTTGTTGACTGAAATACGCATCATATGCTTCTTTTATTTATCAAGGTAAAAAAAGTTAGAAAAATTTACTTACATAATTAAAAAAACACCCGCTAATTTCATCGATGGGGAACCTAAAGTGCATAACAAAAATATGCTCATACGCTTATGATCTTAGTTTTGTTATGATCTTTCACGTGGAAAAGGAATTTTTGATGAAACATCAATAAGTCACACAAACGCAACCAATTTGCAAATCATATCTTGTGGGGAATCGTGGGCCACACATCTTGAATCACCTATAGTTTTATGTTTTTATACACATTCAGAACCTAAAATACGTTTTTCCTATCTGTATTTCTTATGCCAAATGAACAGTTATGAAAAATATTTTGTCCATCCAATATAAGAATTTTTGCCAAAACGTTCGCGAGCCAGGTTTTGAAATCTATGCGATCATACACACCTCTCTTTTTTATTTCATCATATGAAATTGCTTTAAAATAACAAAATGAAATAGGAAATCACAGTTTTGGGTCAACTCATCAACTTTGCATGTTATTTGGTCAATTTGGATTTGGTGGCCCACGATTCCCCACCATTTTTTTAAATCCAAAAAATATTACATTATTTCAAACAGTCAGAATTAGGGGAAAATAACTTATTGAAAATTTAAAAAAAAAAATTTTATGATACCTTCAAAATGTAGAAAACCATACCATTTTTTATTTTCATTTTATCTTTTATAATAAAGAAGTTATGGAACAACGAAAAAAAGTGGCCCATGATTCCCCACTCTCCCATACATGTTTCTGCCATAATGTCTAGATTTTGCAACCGATCGAGAAGAAAACACTCTCACATAAATTTTTATAAAAAACCAATCAACAGTTTAATTTGAATTTCAAGTAATAGTAATAGTAGCGACTTTAAACACTGTTTAATTTTTTCCCCAAAATTGTCGAAAGAATGTTTCGAATTCATTTTCTAAACTCATTTTCACGTACCAATGATTTAAAGCGAAACGAAGTTCGTACGGGTTCAGCTAGTATTTTATAATATTAACTGTGAAAAGACTTGAAATTAACATCCCTGTGAATTTTTACCCGATAGCTAAATTTAAATAGCTAAATCCGGTTCCATTTTGAACCGCTCAAATGAACGGCTCTGAACCGCTCATTGAAATGAGTCGTCTAGTCCATCACTACTGTCAAGTGAATTAAATGAAGCTTTTCCTAATACATAGGAATGCGGGTGGAATAGGATTACCAGTACCCGATGTATTAAAATGAGGGGTTCAAAAATAAAATAACAGCTTTTAAAAAAAAGCGGCAAATCAAAATGGTGAAAAGCAATTATACTTCCCGAAGATTTTTTTGACTCATACTACCTACTGTCAAATAAAGTAAACGGATTGATTCAAGACAATCGATGTTCAAATCAAACTAGAAATATTTTCTACCTTATCATAGAAAATTGAATTATCTCTCAATATACAGTACGTAAGGAAGGATGCATCCATTAATTACGTAACGCTCTTAGGAGGGTGAGCTCGAGCGTTACGAATTGTGACATAAAAAAGAAGGGAAGGTATGCTCAGCGTTACGTAATGATTTTTTTTTATATTTTACACTATCACAATTTTTGCTAGATCCGAAATAATGAACAGATTGAAGCCTGTTTATAGGCTATAAGAAACAACAAGATTGAAACTGACTTTTATCGGTAGACTAAGTTGATTTTGAGTGATTTTTGAATATCTCAAACCCTGGGGTCTTAAATGCATCGTTTTGGTTCGAAACCCATGATTTTTCGCGGAATTTTTAAGTAAAGTTTACATGAGTAAATTTGAACTTTTAGGTTTGTATGGGAGAATTGCACATTTTGAATTGAAAAATCAACATCATTTTTGTTTCTTCTGTAGAACCGAGCTTGCTTGTGGTTTTTGTGTTAATTTATAAAAAAAACAGGGTATTTAGGTATTGATATACAATAAATCAATTGACATCACTGCTTGTGTCTCGCAAAGCATTGCATAAAAAGAGGTCATGCAATAACTCGCTAGGCACCCAGCAGTGATGTCAATTGAATTTACTGTTTATCAATGCCAGAAGACATATCCCCATAAACCAGCTAATAACTTTTTGCCTAATAAGATACAAAGTTAAGATCTTCGACAAAGTTGTTCAGCGAGAAATTTTCTTTCGAGAATTTATAAATTGACCCAAAACCATAAGCAATGTTGATTTTTCAGTACAAAATATTCAATTTTCCCATACAAACATGAATGTTCAAATTTACTTATGTAAACGTTATTTAAAAATTCCGCAAAAAATCATGGATGAGTTTGGAACCAAAAAAAACTTTTAAAACCCCAGGGTTTGATAAATTAAAAAAGACCCTAAATCGACCCAGTCTATTGTGTCAGTTCCTCTTTCAAAAATTCTGGCAGAGACTTCCTTAAGATCCAAACTGCATTTCCGTGAAACAGCCGTTGTACAACCGAATTATTCGAAGTGTAGCACATTTCACCTCCCAAAAAAAGCAAAATAAAGCAAACGGGCCATACTATAAGTTATCAAGCATAGAGCAACAGTAACCAAACGATCAATAAGGAAGAACAGAAAATTATCTATATTGAGTACAAAAAAGCAATTTGGATGAATCTGGACTCCGATAGAAAAGCTTAGAAACTTCCTGATGTAAAGTTTGATTTCAATTTGTTTAGTGTGTCAAAAATCTATAAATCGTGAATTTTTTTTTATTCTTTTTTCAACCTTCCAAAAGAAAAATTCTAAAATTGGAAAAAGGCTGGGGCGTTACGATTTTTGACATACGGGGGGAAGGAGTTTAAAAAAGTGCATATTTGCGTTACGTAATTTATGGATGCCGCTCAACTGGCAATACTAAAACTGATTTAAAATCGTTCATTTAAAAAAAGCTTTCGTCAAAGGAAGAAGAAGTTCTTCAAGAACATAATCAAAATTTCCATTTCTTCTTCTTTTGTTAACACCAACATGGGCAAAACTTGTTTGTATCTTGAAAATGAAAAAACTTGCGTTTCGCATTTATCTTTTCTACACAGTATTCGATAAAAAGAACATACATACATTGCAGATACTACAACGGCCAGGCCAACCATGTGATGATATACGCAACAGAAACAAGAGAGAAATGAAGCGTGGAGATCCCTGCCATATATAGCTTTAACTGCGGTTGAAATTCTTGGAACGTGACTTGACTGGATTAGGTGATGTTGGGGAACTGCCGGCTCTGCTTTTGCTCATGATCCAAAGCTTACTAGATGGGGAAGGGGGGGTCACTAGACTAGGTGACTAGAGTTCCGTGACGGTTAGGTGACTCGAATGTCGTCACCTCGCGCGCCGCGCAGGATAAGAGCCAATGGCTCTTGTTCCACTTCTGGTCAGTTTTCAGATATGGTGCGTTCTGTCCACTAGTTTTGGCGTTCTACCCCAAGGTGTGTTATCCAGCTGTTTTTTTCTTTATAAATATCATCCAAATTGAGTTTACCAATATTTTTTAAAACTTTTTTTATCAGGTCCCTAAATTATGCTCAGTACTCAATACTCAGTACTCAGTACGTCAATTCAGTAGGGGAGAGTGGGGTATCGTGGGCCATGGGGAAACGTGGGCCACTTTGAATATCTCAAATGTGTGTTGAGATAAAAATCTCAAACCAACTGTCATCGTCGTCGCTTTGCGTGAGCATATATTCCTTTATGTTGTTGACTGCAATACGCATCATATGCTTCTTTTATTCATCAAGCTAAAAAAAAGTTAAAAAAATTTACTTACATAATTAAAAAAATACCCGCTAATTTCATCGATGGGGAACCTAAACGGCATAACAAAAATATGCTCATATGCTTATGATCTTAGTTTTGTCATGATCTTTCACGTGAAAAAGGAATTTTTGATGAAACATCAATAAGTCACACAAACGCAACCAATTTGCAAATCATAGCTTGTGGGGAATCGTGGGCCACACATCTTGAATCTCCTATATTTTTATGTTTTTATACACATTCAGAGCTTTAAACACGTTTTTCCTATCTGTAAAGTTTTCTTATGCCAAATGAAGAGTTATGAAAAACATTTTGACCATTTTATATAAGAAATTTAGCCAAAACGTTCGCGAGCCAGGTTTTGGAATCTGTGCGATCATACACAGCTCTCTTTTTCATTTCATCATCTGAAATTGCTTTAAAATAACAAAATGAATTAGGAAATTACAGTTTTGGGTCAACTCATAAACTTTGCATGTTATTTGGTCAATTTGGTTTTGGTGGCTCACGATTCCCCACCATTTTTCAAAATCCAAAAAATATTGCTTTTTTTCAAACATTCAGAATTTGGGGAAAATAACTTATTAAAAATTAAAAAAAAAACCTTATGATACCTTGAAAATGTAGAAAACCATACCATTTTTTATTTTCGTTTTATCTTTTATAGTAAAGAAGTTATGGAACAACGAAAAAAAGTGGCCCATGATTCCCCACTCTCCCATACTTAAATGATTGGTAGCACTTTTAATTGTGATTATGCTTAACTGTTGCGTTTTATAAGGTTTCCCTTACTTCCCAAGCAACGTTGCGCTGGCCAAAAAATCATACATCTAACATAAACGTAAATTTGCAAGGGTTGAATTGTATCTTTGGAGAAGTAAATCCTAACAATTTTTATATAAACTTTTTTTTCGATCATGTGAAAATTTATAAAAAATCTGAAACACCCTTACGTACAAACGCACTTCAGTGTTAATTTTAAAATTCTCTTCAATACACGACATAAATTAACTTCTAATGACATTCAAATGATCATCTTTCTTCTCTATAGACCGAAAAGGATTATACTAAAGTAATTTTTATAAAGTCGAAAGCTTTCTCAAACGCAACAAGATTGGATAGGTATTAGATTCGTCGACTATTCATACGTGGGGAGAAATTTCCCTACGACTACAATGCGAACAAACAGGGAATGCATGCATCTGGTCATTCGTTATAATTTATTCAATTATTGTCTTAGATTTATACCGCTCCCTAGAAAAACGATCCCTAGATACAGTCCCTTCGTACATTTATTCATTCAATGGCTACGGTAGGACCCCAGTCGATAATGAATAAATTTATACTCATTTTATTTAAATTTAGAATCCTTTTCTATCGTATGGATTATCTTGGGGGTCAGATTCCTCTCAAAGACTGTAGAAGTGTTCGTAACGCAAAAATCATTGCTAAGGAAATTGAAAAGGAGACTAGAACTTTCCCGTTTAACAAATTCAACTATGAAGAAGAAATAGATTCAGATGAGTCATCATTACTTTTTCATTGATTTTAGTAATAAAAAAACTTCCGTAAATGAAAATATCACAATAGACACTAATCACTTATGAGAGCCCCTTCAACATTTATCTCGAAAACTGTGAATATTCATTATTAATAGATCCGACTCGAAATCTTACGACCTGTTATTGCGAACTTCATCGTTCCGCAACAAATGGAGAGGACGCCAAGATACCCACTGTTTATCGTCCGGAATCATAAATTCTCGGTTTTTGGCCGGCCAATCGAACGTTCCGGCTTCACGGTGTGATGGTGCCGGCTAGTGGAACTGGAAAAATCTTTTCAACCACAAAAAGGATCCTGCCAGGAGCGACCGACTATCTTGCGTAAATCCACTGCCCTTTCGACGGTGTTTTGGTTTACCCAAAAGCTCGAAGACAGGGACCGGAGGCTTCGAAAGATGATTTAATTTGGCTCATTGATTTTCAACCTGGTTGGGTTCAATTGGCTGGCACCATCGGGACCGAACGGACCGAATTTCCCAACAGACTCCTGACGGTAGGCTGGCAAGAAGCAGGTCCCCGCAGAAGGACCAATTTATATGCATTATTAATTTGATTTATCGGAAAACCTTCGCCTAGCCAGGTCGTTTTCCTGGCTCACGGGATTTTTGGGGAAAGAAGAGGAGGAAAAGTGAAAAAAAATCCGAGCTCCAAGTGGAAAGTTAGGAAAAGAACATATCGTCTGTAGCAGACTTCACGTTGACTTATTTACCATTTTCGACCGGGTCTCGGATGTGGTCGGCTAAAGAGTACGATTTTTCTTCTTATTTCTACATCTTAAACATTTTTCACTTCTTCTTCCGGAACGAGAGGAAAAAAATGGAAAAGTAAGAGAAGAAAAAATGAAGTTGAGTTCAAAATGTGCGTTCAACTGTATGGCAGCCAATGGATTGGAGATTGGAGCGGGTTTGTTTTGAGGATATTTTCTATTAGTCATTCATGCGTTTCATTTTCTCAACCGAGCAGCAGCAGACTTTAGCCGGAAGATGGATTATAAACATCAATTTTTCGGCAAAACGGATCCAATTCAACATATGCGTCGTTACCCCATATCCTAAACTTGGAAGGCAATTTAATTTCTGCAAGTCGAATCAATTTACGTAATAAATGGGCTTTAGAAAATTGTTGTGGCAAATCAAATCTTCAAATAAACTCTCAACTTTCAAGCAGCTTGAAGAGATGCAATTACTTAAAAAGAAGTGTTTGTTTGGTTACAAAAACAACTGTAGGTTTTTCAAAACTAAATAAAATCGGAAAAATAAATCGACCCGGATAGCAAACTCATTGAATCAGAATCAGACTGAGTGCATGTTCTGTTTCATAAGCTCCTGCTAGTCTTCCACAAGTAAACCCAGATCAATCATGTTGTATGAGCTTTTTCTTCAATGATAAATTCATTAAATACATTTAGTTCAATTAGAATGAGCCTATTGATTTCACTGGGGCAACACAGAATGGAAAAGATGAAAAACCATCCCAAGCAACACATAGAACATAACAAATCTGCAGCAAATAGTTTTCCCCAAAAAAAAGCGAATGCAGTATTCTATCAGGGCAGTTTTTTGGGTAAAAGCCTTCAATAAACAACAGAAGTTTTCGGAAGCCAAAATCATCGATGAAATATTGATTTGTTTGGATTTGAGAAAGTTTTCATTTAAAAGCTTGTTTTTCTCATTTTTGTGGACTTCAGTTTTTGTTTCATGAAGATAAATCAGAATTAATGTTTCCACTAATTCTCTTAAAAAAACTCTTATACGCCTTTTCGAAAACTGACAGCCCGAAAGTCCTCAAAACACGCCATTGGCAACGGAATTCAATCATCCGACGTCGTCGTTTTGTGTCGGCAAATCCGACCGAGCGAATAATGGCCCGGCAGTCCTTGGAAATTGTCATCAAAATCATCATCAGCAGCAAATCGAATGGCAAAAACTGCAATCACAATGGCACAAAACAACAAATCGGGGAACTACTGGTTCCTGGATTCGGAGCATTCAAACATCCGTAACTCATCCCTGGCCCGAGTCTGCTGATCACGTGGGATGTACTTTTGGGTCGGATTTTCGGAACCATGAGCTAGGTTTTTCCGAACTAACAAAATTTCCATTCCGATGCTTTTCGGCTCTCTTTTGGCAGGCTTTGCGGGAGAAGCTTTTGTGTTAACATTTCATTGAAATGATTAGTGTCTGGAATAACGTTAAAAAGGGACAATATTGAAAAAAGGGACTTGACGAACGAATTTGAGCTCCTAAAACATTCAAAATTCATGCATTCGTCAATAAATAACAAATCGTCAATGCTTAATTGACTCTTAAAAAAATACGCCCGAATGGCTGCAACAGTACAGCACATAGCGACAAATTTCCTTTAAGTGATTTTAAATGTGTAGACCGAAAAAACCCCTTAAACCTGAGCCATCCAGGATTCCATCAACCGAGCAAATTGCAAAATAAATTGCATTGGTTGTGTCATCAAATGGCACCTTTCAAAAACCGGAACCTCGATTGCTCATCAATTTTTAATCAGCTTTCAAGTGATCAAACGGGATTTTCGGTGCATGTTTTGGATTTTGGGGATGTCTAGCTGACAGACTCGAGAGACGAGAATATCAAAAACCTTTCTAACCTGGAGATTTGTTAGGTTCTACCTACTGCTTTGGATTGTCAGCGTTCGATTGTATTTTTGAAACGGTTTAGTCCTATGTGCATTCTGACTAGACCAGATCAGAGGATTAAAAGCTGAATGACTTTTAATGGTGGAATGCTACGGGTAATAATCCTCCGGAATGACATTGATTGGTTGTCATGTTAACTGTCTGGCTTCAACTGAAAATGAAGCATTCAAATAATTGAGTGGTTTTCAACGAAAAAAAAAATCAATAAATAAATTGAATTATTCCTCTTTATACTTGACCCGACCTACCTGACAATCTTAAGGTCTTTCAGGCAGTCAATCAATTTTACTCTTTTAGACTATCGAATATCACTAACGCTTTCAGATAATCTTGTATCACTTATTAAGTCATATATCACTTGTAGTTCATAACAACTAACAGTCTTCAAAACATTTATGTAAAATAAGGTTTCAAGAATTTTTAGCACGTTTCCGGGCTATTTTGTCTAAAAACCTGTCAAAATCTGGGCACTTGATTTCATAATTGTCGACCATTATCCAAGCAAATTTGGTCAAAAGCTAGGACTTAGGGGAGATGGGGGCATAATGGCCACCTTAAGGAAAACGCTTATTTAACCATAGAGAACAGCTGTTAAATGTGAATTACATCATTGTTTCGTGTTCAAACACTCAAATAATCCATTGCCTAATTGGATGATACTTGAAAAAGTTGATAAAAACGTTTAAAAATGCATTTTAAAAAAATTTAGCCGAAAGCTGAAAACCAGTCACTGTAGAGGCATAATGAGAAACCTCCCGAGGCAGTATGAGCACCATTAATGAAGGCATAATGAGCATTTTCTACCGGGGATTCTAGCAGCAAATTCGACTCGATGAAGTCAACTGATTAATAGAGCTACAGCTTGACTTGTATCGTCTGACGATTTGGCCTATTGGTAAGATGTCGGAGAGGTAATCAGTAGGCTCGAGTTCGATTCCTGGTCGAAGTGATTTTTTTTTCATTTATCATTCATGAACATGATTGCACTAAACGGTGAGGCGTAGATTCATCAAACAAAGCAATAACAAAATAATCTAGGTCTGTTTGTAGAATTCAAAGAATTAACACATGCTCATACATTATGTTTCTGATGTTTTGTTTGACGGATGATGCTTTGATGCTATTAGCCGTATAATGTAACAATAAAAAAAATCAATCATGAATGGTATGTGCAAAAAAAAAAATCCCCTCGAACAGGAATCGAACTAGAGTCTACTGATTACCTCTTCGACACCTAACCAATAGGCTAAATCGACAGACGAAACAAGCCAAGCTGTAGATCTATTATTCAGTTGACTTCATCGAGTTGAATTAGCTGCTAGATTCCCTGGCGGAAAATGTTCATTATGCCTTCATTGATGTCTGTTCGCCTCTAGTGAACAAATTAAAGTAAAAAAGCGTTTTAAATTGATTAAAGTAAAAAATCAAAAATTTTATGATGTTGAAAATTGAGAAACAATGTGTACATGATCTACACATCTACAGCAGTGCGTACATTTCAGATCAAGATTATTTAAAGGTCATAAAAGCTTATTTGGTGGTGCTTAAAAATTATAATATTTTTGCCACTTGAGAACCTAGCTGGTTATTATTAAATATTTCTGTAAAGATGAATAGGATATTTTCTTTTTGGTGAAAAATTAATACTATGGGTAGTACGAAACAAGTCCTTATGAAAATTTGTTTAAGAAAATACGTACTTATGTAGAAAAAAGGAGTGCTCATTATGCCCTTGGTGCTCGTTATGCCCTCATCTCCCCTACTCATCAAAAATCAGGAAAACAAAAGTTGAAAAAAAAATTTCATCTTAACTTATTAGCAGATTTTAAATCGTATTTTGGGCTTTCAAAAAACCTTTCATGATTATTTTTGTGTCCAGGGATGCAAGGTCGTTTTATCAGAAATCAGGACACAGTTATTAAAAAAATCAGAATTTTACGGGACACCACTAGCTTGATCAAAGTTACATACAGCTCTGCTTAGATTGCAAAAACAGACGAAATTCAGGTACTGTTTACGCCTTAACTAATTAGTTAATAGAAATGCAACTTATGCGAGCAAAATGTTCATAAGAGCATGCCTGCGGTTTATATCGAACACAATATAAATATCATTAGAACCTAAAACCATTATGTTAATTTTTGAAAATCAAAACAAATCAGCTTATTTTAAAGACCATTTTGAGAAAATCAGGAGAATCCAAGTGTTTTTTTAAAAATCAGTACTTTTCGAAAATCAGGAAAAATGCTGAAAAATCAGGACACCTAGGACCTTTGGTAGTGTCCAACTTTACTCTCGATTGCCATAAGAAGGGCGTCAACAGTGAGTATTACTATACCCATAGCCCTTTTTTCAGTTCTACTCCAATCATGACCTACCGGTATATGCACGTACTTGCCATAGAATTTTAAAACGATTGGCGATGATAAGCTTTGTGATCGCTAGCATTGATTTCCCAGCGCTACTGCTATCTGATAGAACATAAGCCGTTAATAACATGAATTTTTCGAAAAAGATACAAAGCTCATCGACAAGACTTGAACCCGCAATTTCCGCTTCAGTACAACGGCGTGTTAGCAAATTTCACCACGGTGATCGTGACGAAACAGCTTGCACACATGTCGAGCTTCATCGGTCGGTTTCAGAAAACACGGAGCAAAAAATAGTTTCTCGTTTCAACAATTTCTTTACAAGACAAAGAAAAAAAAACACCAACGCCAAAGAGCAAGTACGAAAAACGAATGAAATTTCTCGGCGCTGTCCGTTTTTTGGTATGATGTGATTGGCCGTGCAAGAAATACTATGACAATTAACGCTCGTTCTCCAACTGACTCAGGTAGTACACTAGTAAAGTGACCCGACTAGCAAGACGAGTTAAGAGCGTTGTTTTGAGCTCGATGCTCACTCTCCGTCAGTTTTTCTTTCTTTCTTGTTTTAGGGATAAATGATCCAATAGGATCCAATGATATTTTTTCTTGTTTTGCTTGAATATTTGTGTGAAGTGGTGATGCATCATTTTGCTCGAGAGCTGGAGCCTAGATACCAAATAAATCATACCATTTTTGGCGCAATGCACGTTTCAGCTCATTTCCGGCATAAAGTTAGCTCCAATCGGTAGTGAAATTTTGCAAACTCTTCTTTGGGTGTAATACGGTGGTTGTAAATCGTTTCTATTTCCGATGCTGACTATCAGCATTGACCACACTGACATGACACTTAGAACAAAAATTCAACCATTTTCTGTCTAATTTTTTGTTGTCAGATTTTGCAGGTTCGAAATACCGACGGCAGGTGGCGAACCTGAAAAATTTGACAAAAAATGCCCTGTAGGAAAAATGGTCCTGTTTAGCCCGATTTTATCGTAGAAATTGCGTGTTTTATTTTTAAAGTTGGGTGGCATTTCCTAACTGGGATAGCATTTCTTCAAATCGATCGATGCGCACTCTGGAATCGACATTGCGTACTGTTGGAAAAATTATCCAGAAAACGAAATCGAGTGTCCAGTCAGTATGGTCAGTACTATCAGTTTCTGAAAAGCTGGGACAATCTGGAAAAAAACTGCATCCAAACACTAGAGGGCAACGCTCATAATAATTCGAAACCTCGCTGAATTATGGTTGAAGATTGATGCGTGCGCAGAATCACCAATGTGACCTTGGGCCACGAAGAACTCGATCATCATCGAGCTTGGTTTCGCCAACCATGTCAATGGACGTCAGCTATGGCATAATCGTGTGGAGTGGACCCACTTCTTCGGGATGCAACCGACCGATCTGAAGGCCCTAACGGAAAGTACAAGATTTCAAGGAAGGTGAACGGTTTCCGGATGTTCAGTCTCAACCTTCATTTCTATCATTGTGGCCAAAAAGCGGCTCGCCAAATACCTCCATACCAAATTATTGCTCTTTCGACGAGGTAGTACCTTTGATAAATTTGTGGGAACTGAAGCAGATTCTATGATATCTGCACGGTACAGCGCGAGAAAAGCTGGTCTACATCAAAAGATGTACGTAGTTCCATCTCCTCGTGATTCAAAGCTGTTCTGGGCCGGTAGTTTCACCTCTTCGTTGTCCAGAGTCCAGAGTGGAACGTGTCTACAAGTTCCAATCGATTGCAGGCCAAGGGAATTACCACTAACTCCGCCAGAGATTGTCGCCAGATCTGCCAAATCTGCGCGGAGGAAGTGATGTACCTGGGTACCAGATACCAGTATTCGGGTGTGAGTTGAGCAAAGTGGTGATTACCTACAAGCCAACACTTAAAGAGGCGTCAGGCATAAGAGGTGTTAAAGAGGCGTTTCGAGAAGCGTTGCGCCCGAATTTCGTGTGTGACCTGAAGAAGTGTGGTCGACAGTTGGATTTGCGCTTCGGGAACACACGATCCGTAAATACAGTAGTTGCGCAAAGTGGTGACCTAAATCAACACTAGAGGTGTCGGAGTAGTCTTAGTTTTATACGTGACTCGGAGGTCGTTTCCCCTGGCTGGCGTGTGCGACCAGAGAAAGTGTCGTCGATAACTCGTTTTGTGTCTCTGGTTATCTTGGACCGGATTCGCATAGCAAGTGGTTGCGCTTAACACGATGAGATGTCGGCTCTTAACTCGTTAGAAGAGTTGTTGGAATGAGGTCGTTTGCTGATAAATAAGTGGATTCGTAAACGAGGATTGCCTTGGAGCGCAGTAGTGCGAAACGACCTCCCACCGTTAAAGATAAAGTGTGTTAATCAATTCGAGGTCGGTCGGTCGATAAGGGATAGGTGTATGAGTCGAATCCTCAATATAGGGAGCTGAGGACCATTAGAGGCAACCTGTTGATATTTTTTAGAGCCCAAACCTCGAGAAAAAAGGGTGTCTGAAGAGCTTAAATACCCATTAAACATTTTCGCCGATTAAAAATGCCATGCTGTGTTAAGGTGCTGATTGCTGTTTCAGCTTTCTGGCTCAAGAAAGAAGTACTTCAGCGCTGTTCCAGCATGTAAGGAAGTTTTATCCAGCAAATAGGGAAAAATGGTTGAAGAATAACTCGTTCACCCTTTGTTCAACGATTTATGACACCATTCAAATTTGACAGGTCTGCTGTACAAGGGCAAACTTCGAAAGCACCTTTCAGCTATATCAAACTTTCTGTTGTTCAGTCATTGATCAATCAATGCATGCTGGCGAATGGATCGAAATAAGTTTTTTTTAATGGTCTTATTCTTCGTAATTACTCACTTTGCACTTTGCATAATAAAATTGCTTAGCCGGGAAATTTACTGTTTATTCTCGAAGCATTTGAAACTTAATTTATTCATGTGAAATTGACCTTGGTTGGGAGATATTTCGGTCGCTTAAGAACGACACTTTTCTGATCGCTCGCAGAATGCATTTGCATTGGTTCTGCCTTCTGCGGCATGAGACCAACAAGTCGTAGGTTCAAAATTCAAGACACGTTTAAATGAACAAAAAAATAACACGAAAGGGGAAAAGTAGCTGGCAAACATCGGACATACATCGGTCATAATTCTTTTTTTGTTTTTGTTGATCCGTCAACTAACGTTTCATGTCATCTTTGCTGATTAATTTCTCCAAAACTCGATGTTTAAGGGCTGAACAGCAGCTTCTCCCTGAATTTTGGTTGCCTTCTTTCAGCAAGATAGCTGATTTAAAATTAGAACTAATTAATATTTCAGCGGTTGTTCAGCAAAAAATGTTTGTTGGGTAGTCAGCGAGTGAAAGATTAGAAGTAGCCAGATACTTCTGAGTCTAGAGAAACCGAAATTCATGAGTCAAAAATCCAGTGCAAGGGCAACTTTTGCATGATAGTAGAAAAAACAAATACGAGTAGAACTAGAGAACGTCAAGCTGCTGAACTAAGAGATAAAAGGCCTTCTCCATCTTCACCACAACAGCGGAACAAAAGTGGCTAAAGTAGAGATCAGGAGCGTATCTAAGGATTGAGAAGTTAAATGTCTCAGATGACTGAATAGTGACAATCGTGCACACGAAAACGGTTCAAATGGTACAAAAGGGCTGAAAGAGAAGAAAATTTTCGAACTGACATTTTAGTACCGCACTGACGTTTTGGTACCAAAATGCCATTGAAATCAAAGGGGAACTGACGTTCTGGTTCCAAAAAGTCAGTACGGTCCACTTCACTCTAGGCGGATACAACCCAAAACCAAGTTGTAATGCCGCAAAATCGGATGAAACTGGCTCCCGACGAAAATAAGTTTGGAGGGGTTTTCCCAAACTTGAGAATCGAGCTCTTTCTCACACCCCAAAATTGAGAATGCCATTTGGTCGAACAAGTATCAAAATTCTGAAGAAAATATTAAATTTATATAAATTAACTTTAATTTATGACACGGATTAAAATTTCCCAACCTGATTCTCTGGCAAACAACAACACCACATGACGCAAATTACCAGGAAAGGAAATTTTCGTTTTTGGGGCGCCAAGTTCAAGCTATAAACTTCATTTTGGACACCCCAAAATCAAGAAAGCTAACTGAACTTTGTTTTGATGCATTGGCGTTCTTAATTTTGGGTTGTTTATGTTCTGTGTGTTGTTAGTGATTTGACAGTTGCTTCAGTCCTTTGAATGATACTGAACGGTCGTAAGCCTTTGATGGTGTATGTTTCGTCTGGAAGTTTGTGCAAGAGATTATTGTTGTTCGGACGAGGAAATAAAAAACCGCCTTAGAAGCACATACCGGCAATGTTATTCAAACCGTGTGGAGCACATCTCTCAGATTTCCCCTTTTTCCCCCTTTTTTGACAGATTGAAGCTTTTTTCCTCAGATTTAAGCTTTCATCTCCTATGCTCTCAAGGCAAAAAAAGCTTAAATCTGAGGAAAAAAAGCTTAAAAATGCAATTTACGAGCACATATTTAAAAGATGTTGGTCACACGATACATAGTCAAATCGTGTAACGTTGCAGGGATCTGCTTTGAAGCAACTTTGATTGTGGTAGTAGTAGAAGCGCAATTTTAGCAGTAGCTTAAACTGAAAGGATCGAATTTATTAGTTAGGAAAGTCAAAACAAACATTTGGAGTTAAGGAAAGACATTCAGTGAAGACTGATTACCTTTGAGTGACCACAGAAGTAAGGTTTTAAAAGAACAAAATGTTCGACGAAGGATCTTCCGGTTGCTACAGCTGGTTGCTTATCATTCCAGAAGTCACCGGAAGAGCTATCGCGGCCGTTGTAGTCATCACTTAAAGTGAACAAATGGTAGGCCAACATGATCTTAACGGTGTACGATGATCTCATCGTAGAGAGACTGTCCAGAAGAGCGAATCCACAAAGATGACCTTGACCAAGCATTTAGTATTCTAGATCACGAAGGGGTGCGTTGCGCGCTAATCTAATTCACTGGACATAACCTTTTCCGCATTAGATATAATAGAAAAAAGAATATTTCGCTGTTCGAAGATTCCCTCTTTGTAGAGTGACTATAGACGCCGAACGCCGAGTCAGTTGAAACGATGTACATACTCCGAGATCATCCGAGTCGTTGAGTAAAAAACCGATCATGGTTGGTCGGCTCCTCACAAACAACAAAGAGCCGGGAGAAAACAGCACTGTTTTCAGTTCGGCTTCCGAGTGCAATCCTCTTTCGCTGATCTTGCTGCACTCGTTATCCGAGTTCACACGAGCTCTAACCGACCCGTACTGAGTGAGAGAAAGAGAACTATAGCTAAGAGCGCTCTAGTGTTTCGGTCATAAACCTCAGTGTAAAAGGAGAAAAAAAATATATTTTGACTCTCACCTCACAGCGTAAAAGATATAACAACAATTTATTCCACATTAAAATTTTTACTCTCATTGGAATAAAATTGTCAAAAATCAGCACCAGAATATGCACCAAAAAGGTCTCCGTAGAAAATATTCTGAAAAAATCTTTTTTTTTCTTTATTTTGTTTGACTGACTGTTGATGTTTCTGGGCTCTTAAAATTTCAAAAGGAATATTTCGTATCAAAATAAATAATTTCCTAAAAGGTGTTTAAAAATCCAGAATCTTCATTCGACTGTGATATTTTTTCTCATAATTGACCACCTTCACATAAATCTGAATTCTGTTTTTCCTAATAAAATTTTCAATCGAATTGGTTTCAATTTCCTTTTTCAAAACGTATTTTGTGGTCTATTTTTACAAATGATGAAATCAATACTAATCTGAACCAAATCCAAAAAATCTCTCTTCTGTGCGGACTGATTCTGTACCAAAAAATAATGCACAAATCTGTTCAATTTTCATATAAATCTTTACTTGTGGCAACGATTCCATCTGCTGTTTTTATTTATTTTTTATTGAGAAAATAGCTGTTAAAGGTAGACAGAGGTCCCAGGTGGTTTTGTTAAAAATCAGTAGTACATCGCATAGAAAAATCTGGATTTTCTAGCACTTCACTAGATTCATGGATGTAAAATGCAGGCCTGCTTAAATTGCATGAATAAAAGCGAAACACAAGTGTAGTAGACGCATTAATTTATGTCACAGAAGTGAACAGTTTTTTGGCTGACCAGCAGCTAATATCGCTGCCTCAAGGCTGCCTTTGATCGCATTGACCACCGTTTACTCCTAGCGAAATTAAAAAAGCTTGGGCTTGGAGACGGACTCGTGATTTGGTTCGAATCATTTCTCACGAATCGTTTTCTTACTGTGCGACTGGGAAATGCTGAGTCTTTTGTGTTCCAGAATAGCTCCGGAGTACCTCAAGGTAGCAATATCGGACCTCTCTTATTCTGTATCTATTACAATGACGTTACATACGCCCTCCCGTCGGGCTGCAGAATGCTGTATGCTGATGACCTCAAAATTTATCGGAAGATTGAAAATTATACCGACTGTTTGGAGTTGCAACAAATTTTGAACAAATTTATGGAGTGGTGCGATCTGAATTGCTTAACGGTCAGTGTGGTGAAATGCAATACCATCAGCTTTACGCGGAAAAAGAGTCCGTTGGTTTGGAATTACACTTTGAAGAACTCCACGCTTGAACGAGTTTCCGTTATAAAAGATTTAGGTGTACTGTTGGACTCAAAAATGACGTTTGAATATCATCTGAATCATGTCATTGCCAAGGCGAACCGCAATTTAGGTTTTATTCTGCGAACGACCAGAGAATTTACGAACCTACGCTGCCTACGGACTTTGTACTGTGCATTAGTTCGCTCGCACCTTGAATCGGCGGCTATCATCTGGTGCCCTAGTCATGACAATTGGGTTAATAGAATCGAATCCGTACAAGCGAAATTCACCCGCTCAGTGCTTCGGATTTGCCCCTGGCCAGTACCTGATGAATCTCCCTCATATACGCAACGATGCTCCTGGCTGCAACTGGATACTCTTGCTGATCGACGAGAATACCTCAAAGCGGCGTTCGTTGGGAAATTGCTGCTCGGATGCATTGATGCTCCAAACATTCTTGCGAGGATAGACTTCAACGTGACTCCCAGACAACTGAGAAGCCGAGAATTTCTTCGGCTTGGATTCCATCGAACGCTCTACGGCCAGAAAGAGCCTATTCGTGCAATGTGTGCAGTGTTTAATGATAGATGCAGTGAATTTGACTTTCATTTGACCGTAGATACTTTGTTGAACCGCTTACGAATTTCAATGTTAAGATGATTTTAATTTGTATTCTGTATCTCATGTTAGATCTTAGTATTATTTTATGTTATAATCTCTGTATTTCAATTTTTATTTCCTGACAAACTATTGTAATGCTAATGCATTGTTCTTGCCATTGATGGGTTTTTATGCCTAGTGCTTTTCCCATCTCATCCATTTAGACTTTTAGTTCGATGGATTAATAAATAAATAAATAAATAAATAAATAAATAAATATCTAAGAACACAAATTAAAAATCGAAGATTACCACACCGGTTAAACGGATAAAATTATTTTATTACAGATTTTTTCGATGTTTCCATAGATTAACTAAAAATTCGATTATAATTTAAATGATTTGTTAAAAATCAGGACGAAATGAGGACGAATTCCGAAAAATCAGGACTCCTTGAATTTCTTAAGGTAGCGTTCGCAAAACAGCGTTTTTTTCTCGTGAATGTTCCAAAAAAAAACTGTGTTAACTCTCAGACTTCTCCTCAACACAATGCGCAATAGATTTTTCGGAGAAGAAAATTCTCTTCATCAGTGTATATGAATGCTCTCGCTCATTCTTATGTGTTGACAATCTCGCTTTTGTTTACAGTGCGCAATTTATCTCTCTCCGCACAGCTTGGGAGGAGCAGACGAAAAATATCGCACTCTCTTCCATTGGACAAGCCGATCTGATGAGTTTTGCCATCAATGGTATCGAGCACGCAAGAGTCTAGAATAAGCGACTCTGGATTGGCTCTGGATTAAAAAAAATTGTAATATTTAATTCTTGAACAACTAACATATCTTTGAGAGATCAAATTTGACATTAAATTGCATTCATTGATCAGTGCAACTTTATTTAAAATGGGTATTTCGTTTGAATTTTCCATTATTTCTGTAGTTTCGTACTTGTGTAGTCCAGTTTTCGATCTTTTTACTCGAATCTCGTTCCAGTTGTTGTGAGTAGTGGTGAGTGGTTCCCCCATCGCCATTTGCTTTCCCTAGTCTCGTTAAGTGTGGTTTTTAATGCGCTTTGCTGCTTCCGCCGAAGAATTTTCTGCCGCGAATGCATAGGATTCCGTTTCCTAGCTAGCTTGCTAGCTGGAGCTAGGTACGAGGAGTAGCAAACGAAGCAATTTGTTTAGCCATTTTGGTCAAGCAATTTTAACTTCCGTGTGGGGAAGCAAAACGTTTAAGTAGGAAAGCGGGGCGCAAGGAAAAAAAAAGCAACTGTGGTTGAATTTCCCGCTCTAAGCCCTTATTCTCGCAGACGATTTTAGAAGAGAAGGTATAGGAGGAAAAAAACAATGGAAAACCACCATTCAGATTGCAGCGCTAGCGCCAGAAGTGAAACTAGCTTGGGGCAATTCATAAATAAGTTCGAATGGGGTAAAAATATTTGAAAAAAAAATACATCGGGATAGAGTGACTTATGGTATATCCGGTAGTGCCAATAAGATTATGTTGAGTGGAATAACTGCTGACTCCTTTATTGTCTGGAATCGCTTTCTACATGTTTTAGATTTTATAGCATGCTTTCCAATTGTTTATCAACTGTTGATTTTTATTTAAATCCCATTTAAAAAAAAACGTGAACAAAATTATATTAATTTAAAGTACTCAAATCTAATGAAAATTTCCCAGGCTTGAAACATTAACATTACAGAACTTAGAAGTAAGAAAGAAAAAAAACATAACAACACTCAAGTTTCCTGACCGCAAATCATTGGGCGGCATCAAAAGAACAGCGACTTCTTGCCTTTGCCGCAGTTCCATCCCGGAAAAGTACAGGAAATTGGACGGTAATGAAATCATGGCTGGTGCAACACCGGTTTCCTGCCAATTGCATGGTGTTTTCTTGTGTTTTTTTTTTATCGTAGCCGTTTTAGTTTTCATTTACGTAAATTGCTAAGGAGAAGGCTGTCCTCCTCCTATTAATAAAGTTATATTTTTTCAGAGCATAGAATATTCTAAGTACCTTTAATTAAATGCTGTTTAAATTCTTAGCATAATTTTAGGCGTTAATAATTTGAAATGATCGTTCTTCAAAATGCTCCTGAATATTTGTTCCAATGACCGTTTGTTTGAGTCCGATATTCAAACAAAATGTGTGCATCAGATTTGAGAAATTGTTAGCAAAAATGTACTATTAATATACACAACTTTTGCGCTTGATTATTGATAAACAAATTTGGATAAGGCAATACGCCTAGACCCGCAAACGCTTCTATGACATCTCATTAGTGGTACCTACGCAAACATCATAACGCGCCGCGAATGCTCCGGAGTGATATCGCTATGAAAAAGTGATCACGACGCCAGCCCCTCGCAAACATTTGCGCAATCCCGAATCGTGAGTCCTGTGCAAATAGAGACCTGCCTCCATCATCATAACCACATCAAATTACCAAACCACAATCCTATCTAGTGCTGAATATTTACGATAATTGTGTCGGACTTTTCCTCCCCGATAGCCACTAAATCACTATTCACTTGGCCGGATCCGGTACTGGGCCCCTTGATACTCTCGACAAAATGGGGGGCCATGTTGATTTACCGGTATTTTATTTTCGTTAGACCTTTGGTGGAAAGTTGATTGAGGGTATCACAAATTGAAATTTTAAAATTCTTCGAAAAAATATTGCTTCAGTAAACAAATTTTCAAACATTTTTTCGAAGCGTTGGTTCAACAACTTCTTTTTTTCTAAATTTGAAAAAAAAACCCTCAACGACACCGCCTAAAGTCGTAAAACGAAATCCGGATCAACATTGAATATTGACTGAAGAGATTGATGACCGGACGGAAACCGATAATTTAGTAATCACGCAGCTCAATTTCCAGCAGCATGCCCCGGTTCAGCTCAGCTCAGGCCAGCATCCTCATAGTCTCATGGCCCATTCAAGCTATGACAGAAAGTTGGGAGAACCTCCCCAGACTCGACTCGACTTGACTAGTCCCGTCCTCTGACAAAGGACCAGGGGGAAGGTAAAATTCTTCCTTTCAATCGATTTTCACCTCGATAGCACCATTAAGGGTAAAACCGGATTTCGAAATTAGGGTTTCCATTAGGGACCGGGCTTGCAACGCTCGTCGTTGTGTTCGTCCTCAACGTCGATGTTCCATCATCCATCGACTCTTCCGGTGGATTACAGCAGCTGTAGAGGGATTTAGTGTCAAGGCAACAGAGAAGGTAGTCAAATTGAATAAAATTTGTAATGCTACAGAAGTGTTTTAAGATTTTCGAATGATTTGAAATGGATTTCAAAGGAGTGGGAACGTTTCAAATGATTAAAAATGTCTTATTGATAGGGGGAGATCTATACTTTTAAAACTTTATCCAGCTATTTGATTGATGACTAATAAAATTAAAGGGTTATCAACAAGTGAAATTGTTATAATTTTTCCAGGTAAAAAAATAATCACAAACGCCTTAAATATTTTTTTCTATTTATAATTTGAAAATCAACTTTTCCTACCTGATTTAGAAAGTTTTTAATGTTTTAATTCCATTTTTTTAATAAGGATAAGGAATGTCATTCTAATAACCATCTGTTCTGTTTCTATATCTCCTCTGTAGAACTAATTGAAAATCACCTAAACAGCAACAATATTAGATTGCGGACCAAATACGAGATATTTCGTGTTTTCGCTAGCCGCTAGTATGCTCTATTAAATAGAATAATTAAAATGAGATAAATCGTATAATGAAACCTCATTCTACAAAATGGAATACGACACTTCCACTCAAATATCTATATTAAATTAACAGAATTTTGTCTATAGGGTTCTGGAACATAAAATGCCTAGTTTTGGTGCCCTTAATGTGTGGAAAATGTCAAACAATGCACTGCAAAAATATAGAAATTTGTGAAGGATTTTTAGGTGAAAATTTTTCTTTACCAGTGAATATGTCTTATTAAGAATCAAGTCCATAATGAAAATTCTGTGGAAATTTTTTTTTTAAATAAAATATGTTTTTTTTTGTGGATAAAATAAAAAACTCAAATTCTAACTTTTATTTGTGGTTTTCAGCTAAATTGTGTTTCCAAACTAATTTTGTTGATAAAATTGGAATCTGGAAATTGAATTGACAAGCAATTTTAACACATTAAGCAACGCCAAGAAATCTACGACGTGAAACACCGAAATTCGGCATTCAATATCTCAGAAACCCCTGGAATATTTTAAGTAACAGAAAATATTGTGTTCAATTTTGTCGAATAAAGTCTAACACCCAAATTCAGTCCATTCGAGTTATATTTCGAAGTGTAGCACAATAAAAAATTGTGCTTTGAATTTGTATCCTAATTTCTATACGATTTCTGAAGTGTGAAAAAAATAAGATTTTCGAATTTTATTCCAGAGCAGAATTTTCAGAGGCAAGTTATAGAGTCCTCAGTCATGAATCTATTAACTAAATTCTATAGTTCAGGATTAATTTAAATTCACTATTTAAATTACTTATTTTTTTAGATTGCCATTTCGAAGCTTTAAATTTTTGAATTTTGTGTAAGAATTAAGTTCAAGAACTTCGAATTTGAATATAAAATAAAATTTTTCTTTTTTTATATTCATAAAACTTTAATCAAAATGTTGAAAATACATGTGATCTCGAAAAACATGGTTCAAATTTGATATGAATTTCATATCCAAGTTTGAACTATGATTGAAAAGCAGCTTTTCATTTCTAATTTCTTATGACTTTTTGTACTGAAAATTGAGAATCCTGAACAGGATTCAGAATCTTTAAATACGAAAATAGGAATACAATTTGGGTCATGGGAATTATGGAATCAGAACCTCTGAAATGGGTTTAATTCAATTCAAAATTTAAAATTCAGCCCTGAATTTCGATGACCAAGTGAGAAAATTTTGAAAAAGTATAGCAGAATTTCGGCATTAGTTTTTAGTCTGGATTATTACTCTTGATTAACCTTACTCCATTATCATAATTTTGTTCTGAATTTAAAATTTTGAGTGTAGAGTAGAATACTTCGCTTGCTGTTTTGGATCCTCATGGGGGGGTTTAACCCCCAAACACCGCCCCCCCCCCCGTTCCAACGACCATGGTGGTTTACTTAATAAAACAGCCGGGGTCAAATGACCCCTAGCACTTTTTCCGTGAAAACTCTCTTGTATGTGGTGTAAAAACCGTACTTTTTAATGGTTGATTCTTGATTCATTACCTAAAGCTGTTTCTCTCACAATAAACAATGGTTAAAAAGGGAATTGGAAAATTGACGTAATGTGTGATATTTTGGCAGCTTTAGGCTTAACACAAAAAAAAACGGAATTTTTGACGACTATTCAAAAGTAGCTGTTTATCAACGTTTTTATCAATCTGCATTTTCTGAGACTATTCTAGCAACTAAATTCGACTAAACACTTGTAGCATATACACTTGGTTCTTCCCTCCGACTTCCAAAAAAAGTGGCTCGTTCAGAAAAAAATTACTGGAAACCAGCAAGCATGGTTAGATATGCAATATAACATGCGTATTGACAAAAATATCAGAAATCCATCTGTAAAAATTAAAACTTTTTTTTATGGTACGTGTAATGTTAATAAGTGGAGTAAAGGGTGATGGTCAAAATTTGGTCAAGGGAAAACGCGTATAAATCGGTGAAATCGTTTATTTAAAAAATCAAATTAAATATATTTTTAGAGTTTATTTAATTTAAAATTCAGGAAAAATATTCAGTTAGGCTTCCGCTTTTCCAAATCCGAATTGCCGAGCCATAGGCTTAACCCCTGCCATCAGATTTTGTACAGCCACCTTGTCCACCTTCTTTCGCAGAAAGCCAGTTTGCCTTGAACTGCTGCTCGTCCTTAGCAGTTTTTTTTGGTCTACCTTAGGTTCCGCTTGACAATAGCCCAGTATTTCTCAATTGGGCGGAGCTCTGGCGTGTTGGGAGGGTTCTTGTCCTTGGGAACCACCTGCACGTTGTTGGCGGCGTATCACTCCATGGCCTTTTCACCGTAATGGCAAGATGCCAAATCCGGCCAAAACAGTACGGAACAACCGTGTTTCTTCAGGAAAGGCTGCAGACGTTTATTCAAACACTCTTTCACGTAAATTTCTGGGTTGACAGTCCCGGAAGCTATGAAAATGCTGCTTTTCAGGCCACAGGTACAGATGGCTTGCCAAACCAGATATTTCTTCGCGAACTTTGACAGTTTCATGTGCTTGAAAATATCTGCTACCTTTCCCCTTCCTTTTGCCCTATAAAACTCCTGTCCCGGAAGCTGCTTGTAGTCGGCTTTGACGTAGGTTTCGTCGTCCATTACCACACCACTGACCACACTGACTTGACTCTTAGAACAAAAAATCAACCATTTTCTGTCTAATTTTTTGTTGTCAGATTTTGCAGGTTCGCAATACCGACGGCAGGTGGCGAACCTGAAAAATTTGACAAAAAATGCCCTGTAGGAAAAATGGTCCTGTTTAGCCCGATTTTATCGTAGAAATTGCGTGTTTTATTTTTAAAGTTGGGTGGCATTTCCTAACTGGGATAGCATTTCTTCAAATCGATCGATGCCCACTCTGGAATCGACATTGCGTACTGTTAGATAAATGATTTTTTTTTGTTTTTTTTTCTGGAAAAATTATCCAGAAAACCAAATCGAGTGTCCAGTCAGTATGGTCAGTGACCACACAGTCAAACTTCTGCACCATCGTCGTGTACAGCCTCCGGGATCGCGCTTTGGCCGTCGTATTTTGTTTATCATCGCGATTTGGAGTCACTACCTTCTTGTAAGTCAATAGTCCGGCTCGTTTTTGTGGCTCGATGCACGGTTGTAGACGATACACCCAGCTTATTTGCGGCATCTCGGAGAGAGAGGTTAGGGTTTCGCCTGAAACTACTGGCAACACTCTTTGTCGTCTCAGCGGCTTCGGGTTTTCTATTTCCCCCCGATCCAGACTTCCTGGCTGTCGACAAGCGTTCCCCAAACACTTTAATTACATTTGCAACGGTTGATTCGGCAACTTTTGCCAGCTTTGAAAATGTTTGATTTCAAAACAAAAATCACGGAGATTAATCTTAATTAATAGAATTTAAAAAATAGAATTACATAAAACTGTGAGGAAAACGTTTTTTATCTTAATTTGTTGTGATATCGTCTTATGTTATTAAAAATGTGTATAAAACTTTTTTTTTTAAATAAAAATAAAGCGTCCTACTTTCCGTCCTACTTCAGATTGAAAAACGTCTTACTTTTTCATAGTATTTTGAGCAAAATGTCCTAGTTCCCGAAATTTTATTCTGGTAAGCCTAGATGTAGTGTTTTTTGTGCGCGAGCCGTACATTTATCCGAGGAGGCTTGCCAGGTTTGATAATTACGTTGAGTGCTGAAAAAATCGATTTCAGCTATGAGTTTCGTGATAGTTATTTATATAGCAAGTGATATAATATAGATTTTTTTTCAGAAAGAGTCATAAATCGTAAAAAATCAAGTTTTGCAACGAGTTACAAGTTCGAAGTTATGCAAGTTCGAAAATTTCTCCTGAAAATTTATTAACTAACAAACAAGAAGCGTATCTCAACAAATCACAGATTGTGAGTGACGATCCCAAGTAAAATTGAAAGTATTATAGCAGGCCACTAGATAAAATTTTGGTTTTATAAGGGGCTTGAGGAATCTAATAAAAGTGTTGGAATTACTTGGGCATGTCAACGACTGAAAATTTATGATCAAGTAGGTCGTGGAATGCCCCAAATGACCAACCTTTTGAAAAAGTTATGTACTGCGAGTTCAAATTAATCCCATGCCTAGTACAACATCTTATGCCAAATTTGGGACAGATTGGATCACTGGAATCCCATACGAACTTCAAGTTCGTTGAGCGTCTCCTTTCCGTGATGCGATCTGTCCCAAATTTGGCATGAGATCTTGTACTATGTCTAGGATCAATTTTAGCCTGCAACGCAGAACATTTCGCAGGTTTTGAATTTCCCATACAAACTTGAGGCAGTTCGATATTTATTACATACTAGCTGACCCGGTGTGCTTTGCTACACCTTCCAAAAATAAATGTAATTTGTAATTTTTTTTCAAAACTAGATTTTTGTAAGCATTTTTCAAACCTCATCATAGTTCAGAACCAACAACTTTGAAATGAGAGATGAAGCTGGAGTTCCGAATTGCAATTCAAAGATGATATATATTATTTACTGAAACTTGATCTCTAAACTTTTTTTCTAGTTCTGAAATTTATACTCTGTTTATAAAGCTTCATAATGACTTAAATAATGTCAAAGTGGAAAGTTACGAACTTCCATAAAACATTTGTCACATCTATTTTTGAGTTATGCCCAATATCCGTACGCAGAAAAACCCTCTTTTAAAATTTGGTCCCTTCTTTGAAAAGCTCTTTATCTTTAACTTACATGGGAACTCCACCAACTTTTCCAATTTTGTTCCCCATTGCTTGAAGAAGGTAGGCTGATTTACCCGGCTCAAGTTTCCATAAATTTCTAATTGAAAGAAAAAGTTTCGCATATTGGAATTTATTGCATATTGTACTATATAGAGATAGAATTCTGAAAACCGATGAATAGCGTGAATCGGGACAGTTTTTTGAGTATATTCCGAGTATTCGGTGTTATGAGCACTTCCAGCTCCTGATGATGCATTTTTTGTTGAAAAAATAAGCTATAGAAATTAAAAAAAAAAACGATGAAAAGGATTTTTTATAATCATTTTCAAACAGCTTTTTTTACCATCCTCGCCCTTCGAAGCAGTTTGAATATCTGTCCTTATGGCGCCAAAATTATGTGAAAAAAATGTTTCGCCATATGCCAAACTCGTGGACATGAGACATTATAGCTTGAAGTTTTCCCAAACAGCACATATCATGATATGAAATTTTGATAAATTTATTAAAGCAATAAATATAAATATTTAAAAAAATATCAGTTGCATGACTAAATTCTCAGCGTTTTTTATTTTCTCTTTGAAAGTCAAATATTCAAAAATGTTGGCAAAAACAAATTTCTAAGTTAAAATTTGTCCCGTATATTGGGGCAAGTGTAAATGCAAAGCTTATTTTGAGATGCGTTAGAGCAACGGCTTTAAAATGGATATAATACGTATTTCTGTTTGTTTGTTTTATCAAGTTTCATTGGTATATCTGCAGTATTCCAGCAGTATAAATTTATGTTTGTTACTCCTCTTTTAACGAATGCTGTTCAAAGCAAATGACCTTCAATTACAAAGACATTTAAGAATTTTAAATATCCGCTTCAGTTTCAACATTTGGAATACCCTTTTTGGTCTTTCCAACATATTGAATCATTCTGAAGATGAATTTCTTAAAAATTCGACGTTTGCACTGGCCCCACCGTGTAAGTTGACAGGAGGGAATATTGATTTGAACACTTTAAAAGTATACAAAAAATTTCTCATAAAAATTTTGCTTCCAGTTGGATATCAGTTCTAAAGTCTCATTTTTCAAAAAATAAGCGGATCAAAAGTCTTTTTTATGCAGCCATGTAACACAAAAACACTCTTCATGTTGAGTACGTACTTGAATTGGTATGTAAGCAAAAAGTACGATGTTTTTTTCAGAATTATTTATACTAAAAAGGTCCCATTTTCATTTCTAAATTCATTTCAGTCGTGTATTTGGGCCGAAGTAAGAATTCCCTCACTTTAGGTCAATAAAAATCAGTTAATTTCACTGATACCTTTCACTTATGAAATCGTCAGTCCTATCTTATCTAATTTAAAGAAAAGGCTCTTGATCAGTTCATGTGTCGGATCGCATTTTTTGATCTTCTTTTTCAGTTAAGTACATTTTAAAAAAAAAAAACATCTTATTCATATTTCTGTTATCAATATAATTCAAAAATAACCTTTTAGGCAAAATAGGTTAAAAAATTGTTTGTAAATACTTAACTTTCAGTATTTTTTTTTTCAATTGTCCGCAAAGTGTCATACCATTATTTCATAAGCATCAGAACTACATTTATATTTTTTAGACAACAAATGCTATATGGACAACAAATAAGGAAGCATTTTTGCAAATCATTCCATTGCTTTTGATTTGATTGATAAAATACCAATCTGTGTCACATCAAGGCGTCATTTATTTCCACGTGCTGTGTTCATTAAGCAAGAAAAAACACATCTAGGTTGCATATCGCCCTCACGTGCATAAGAAAACTTGGTTGAGAAACAGGCGCCTGATTGTTAAATTTTTCGAGCGATCAATGAACAGTATGTTTTGGTTACTATCCACTTGCGACGACGATTGCTTGACCATAGAGACGAAAAACCAACCCCACAAAGAAAAGGAAATCTCTAAAAATGGATGCCATGCCTTTTCAATTTCAGATTTTGGCAAAAAAAAGTATATGTTTTATTCGATCGGCAAAATGTCTATCTGGGTAACATCTAGGCGTCATTCATAACCATGTGCTGTACAAATGAGCTAGGAATCAAGTAGAAAAAAATCACATCAAGGCTTCATATCGTAACCCCTTGCATTGAAAATATGCTTGGTTGAAAAATACGCGCCAAAATATTCCCACGGATCAGTATGCTATGTCATGGTTACTATCCTCTCGCGATGTTGGCTCGCGACGCCTCGACCATGGAGACGAAAAACAAACCGCCCAAGGGAAAAAAAATCTCGAGAAAATGGATGTCATGACTTTAATTTGTTTCGGAAAACTACAAATTTTGTATGGAAGCTCTCTCTTCCTTAAGTCGGAGCGGTTTGTAACTAATACAGAAACCATCTCCGGCCCCAAAAACCCTCAGATGCCAAGTTTTACGATGATCGGTTCAGTAGTTTCCGAGTCTATAGGGAACAGACAGACAGACAAATATTAATTTTTATATATATAGATAAATAATTTTTTTGAATATGTCGTATGGAACAACTACGAGTTTTTGTTGCTTGAAGATTGGATTATTGCAATAATATTTAAGAGATTGCCAAAAGATATGTTATAACTAAACGAGTTGAAATAATCAGTTTAAAACTGAGTATTAAAGAGCGTTTTTCCTTAAAAATAAACGAAAAAATCTATTGAAATGTAACAAGCATTCCAAGGTTCTCAAACCCCAAACCCGATTATTTTTTTCATTTTGTTTTTTAACCTTCTCCAAAACATTTAAACTGGCTACCCTACGGCTCAAAAACCAAAAAAAAATTAAAAAGGAAGCCCTCTACTCAGAGAGCTGCTGCTGCAGCAAATCAATCCAAATGGATTGAAACACCTTCGGGGATGGAAAACAACTCCCAACACGTTCCCGGGCCAGCGACTGATTCCTGCGTTCAAGAGTTCAAGGAAATGAACTCACCAGGATAAATCACTTTGTAAGTGAATTTGTCTTCTGTTCTTCGTCTTCATTGGTTGGGGTATGTGGGTGGAGCCCTTCTTCGCTGGGGAACTTGAATGACTCGATCGAATCGAGATGAAGCACAACAATTCCCAAGGTAGGGCGCTGCTAGAAGGGTGGCTGGTTGGTGGTTTCATTGTGGGTGTGGAACATCGACTTGAAAAGATGACTGCAATCATCGCATGTCTTTGCTTGTGCGAGTCGGTGGAATTTGGTAGAGTCTTACTTGGCGAAATTTGATTTGTCGGAATACGAAATCAACGAGCTGTCGTCGCCCAGGTTCAGGACCTGGTGCTGGTTGTTTTGGTCCCAAGATTTGTTCCCAAGTGCGGGTGTGTCAAATCTGAGTCTGTGCCTAACTGAATTGAGCATTCTCATTTTTTGTCTGGTTTTTTTTTTGTTCTGCTGACTGGTGTTTTGAAAATCCGTTTCACGAATGGATTTGGGAACAAGACAAATAAGAGATTGTCGAGATGCTGTTTTTTGGAACACAGCGAGATCGGAAGCGTTTTTTTAGGTTGATAATTCTAAACACTGAGTACCTAGCACACTAGTGCCCATTCCACGCTACCCCCAACTTGTCTATCATTTTTAACCATAACATTGTTGTTCTTTTTTCAAACGTAAGGTTAGCTTCTCTCTTCATTCCCTTCTGCAAACCTTCATCGTAAATCAATGAATAATAACGTCAATATCGCAAAAAGGGAACTGTCAATATGATCGATCTCTTTTGCCTACCCCTGACCCAAAATTCTAAACCGAAAACCAATTGACCGTTTCTTGAACCCCATTTTCGTCTTAATCCGATGAATAGTAACGCCAATATCGCTAAAACAGTGTTTGTGTTGCATGTATGACCCCTTTCAAATAGGGGCACTTCATCATTTCTGGTGATAATAGGCACTCATGGCATGAGAAGCAAACACACAAACAAACAAACCCACAAGTATAAATTATTATAGAAAACTTTGATTTTTAAATCTATTGATTGTTGCATCATTGTTGGACGCAAAATAACCTTTACATTTAATCATGATTTACTTGAACAATTTTCTGCAAACTTCGCGAAGTCACTAGTGTTTTCAAATTAAACTAAAATGATCGACATTTTTGAATTGAAGATTCAAATTCTATTTCCCCCTTAACATTTCAAATAGTTGAATACTTACAAAATGTTTGGATTTGTCATTTACAAACCTGAAAAAAAGGAAAATATTTATTGTTAGTACAGTTTTATTAAATTGAAGATTTTTGAGTATAGTAAATCGCTATAATATGCTCTTAATCATAATCATTATCAAGCGCGTTTACATGATAATCTTCAGTTCCAAAGTCCCAACATTTTTCTGTATCGAGTATGGTCAGGAAAAATCCAATTGCTTAGAAATACATGAAACATCCTTTTTTCATATACAAGTTTTATAAAGAGTGTTCATGAAAGTAGGTGGATATCTATTGTTTAGAGTAAAAGTTCAGTTAAAAAAAATGCCGTGCCTTTAAATATGTCGAAGTTTGATATATTTTAGGGAATTTCGGTATTTCTTGATGAATTTACCTTTTATTGGTTAAGACAATAAACGGTTTAAATCATGGCCAAAGAAGTGGGATGGGAGGGGGAAAGTTAGAGTTTGAACCAACCATGAGGTTCTAAAAATTCCAAATGAAATGTTCTTCTCTTAACTCAAAATTTTAATATATAAGTCATATTTTAATGTATATTTACTAGTTAAGTAAAACCTCGTACTTAAAGTAAAACCTCGAAATCTTAATCCAGGTCCACAACTCTACTAGGTAGGGGAGAGTGGGGATACTTGATCCCCTTTTCTTATTTTCGCCATATCTTTTTTGAAAAATTTAGCAACTCGCATTCTTTTACATTTTCTGACAGCGTGTAACTTCAAGTTTCTATGCTCCTTAAATTAGAAAGATACTTGAACCCGTAAATGAACTAGAAGCATTTTCGTGGGAGTAAAAAAATTGCGATATTTTTGAAGTTAAGGGAGACTTCATCCCTCATTCAGGAAGCCCTAATCCATGGTAAAAATCAAACAAAACCCCAAAATAGCATGTTAATTGACTATTTTGGCCATGTTAGTTCTCATTTCACAATCTATAATTGTCAGAAAAAAATTCTATAGCTTATTCTCATTGCATACTTACGGGCGCATTTTTTTATAAACAAGAGAAAATCAATTATTTTAGCCCTTTTCTTAAGATAATTGATGGATGAATATTAGCTATTGGATAAATATTAGTAATCTCGTAATCAGCAATGACCACGATCCATTGAGATGAAGAATATACCAGGATCATTTGTACCCATATATTAGGGATCAATTGTACCGAAAATCAACATTTTAGAAAACTTTTTCTGAAAAAAGTTGGGAGTTTTCCATGGTTTTGAAAATATTGTATTTTGAATTTCATTTTACACTCAAAACATTGATGTATTGGAATAGATATTTTTGTTATAATATTTCCATGTTAGGAACAATTTAAAATGATGAAAAAAGATCTTCAAGTCATATTTTGTGAAATTTTTCAAACAAAGTTCAATAACCCAAAAACTTATTTTGTTAAATTTTTTTGAGCTTCAACCATTGCTGTTTTGTTCCATTTGACACATTTTTTTAGAACATTTGATGTTTGTACGACATTTCAGTTTGGAGATATAGCTAAGGAATCAAGTATCCCCAGGGATCAAGTATTCTCATTCTCCCCTACAGTTTTCAAAAAAAATTCATCTGTTGCTGTAAATTCAGCCCCGAATATCAAATTTCAATAAAACTAAGTTTGCCAGATTGCCCAAATGTTCCCCGATTTTGTTCACTTTGTTTGCAAAATCAAACGAAAATTTCAATGATTCATAAGTAATTTGCGTCATAATTTTTTGAGAAATTTTCATTAAAATCAACATGAACTATTTTTTTGGAAAATTAATATATGATTTAAAACTCACTGATGTGTTTTGATTTGAACAGGTTTTCAAGTGTTTTTCTTGATTATTTTTACAATATAATCTTGATATTGGGTGAAATTTGGTGATAGATGGTTTAGGGTTTTGATAAAAATTTTGCTTGTTGGTCATAAAATTATTATCTGCAGCTTAGATGAAAAAAACGTTGCCCGATTTTGGGATCAGCTTTTGACTCAAGTGCAAAAGGTAGGATTCAGATCCGGAATTAAAATAATACCCAGCAAACATAACATCGCATTAGAAATGTCAGCTCAACTCGTTAACAATGTTAATGCGAATCGTAATTCCTACCAAACCAAGTAAATGATCGTAAAAATGGTTAGTTAAAGTCTACCGACTCGTACATATATGACAAAATTGCGCCATGTTTGCAAATTTGTCTCCCGCGTGCGGGATTCAAGTGAGAAAACAACCTTGTTGTTCTCTCTGCGATTTGCAGTGCAACCAGATTTCTAAAAATCAGATTGTCCATTTGGTTAAACTGTCCAATGAGAGAAGCAGCAAATATTGTCGCTGGCAACGGTTTGCATGCATTGAGAGCAAAACTTGCGCTCTCTCGCATACTGTCAGGATGTACGGTAAAAGGTGTTGTATATCGTCCAATTTTTACAACACTTATCGCATAAGCCAGAAGTTAAAAATATGTATGTATATTGCCTCCACTTTAGTACGTAAATGCTGTTTTTTCGAGTTATATAAGATGATTTTATAATGTATATGAAGCGTATAGCAAAGTTTGTTGAGAAATATACCTACGAAAATGTTAGCTGGGTAAATTCCGATTCAGGTTCAGCTCGAAGTAAAATTTTATAACCAAGATAAACATATCAATTTGAGAATTTCATTAAGGATTCGAATTGCAGGTAATTCAGTTTCAAAATTTTGATTAATTTGATGAATTTTCGTTGGTTAATGAACTTGTACTTTATTTTCAAGAAAAAATTAAGGTATGATTATATTTTATTGGTTTTTATATTGCAAATTTGAGACATACACCGTCTTAGCCATTAAGACTTTACAGATTGAATAAATTGTTCAAAATTCTAGCTACTTAGTTATTCAAAAAGAAAGTTTAAAGCTATAATTTTAAATTTCAATCGAGTTTACAAAAATGGAAAATGATCCAGTATCGATCCGCAAACATAATCACTATCTATTATTTTTAAAATATTGTGGTTGAATAGAATAAGGTTATTATGTGCCAATTTAAGTAGATACAAAAAGTTTTTCTCTTAAATGAATCGTTGAATTTCATTGTTTATTATTTGAATCTTTATAGTAAAATGAATTTCTAAGACTTTATTTCGAAAGTCAGAATTTAAGACAAATATTCGACTTTTTTTTTTCAAATAACTCACTGCTGAATAACAATTCAGAACCTACACATTTTAAATATTCTTCATGAATGAATAGTTCAAGCAAAACTGTTATGAGAAAAAATTGACACCAAATCGTGATCTTTTATTAATAAGAAAAACAATTAATATTTCTTCAAAAAGCATATTGTTCTTTTCAGGGCCGTAGGAAGAACCGCCTCATAGGGTTTGTTTGGTCACAGATTTTTTCCTACGATATGTTTGCTTAACAACGCAATATTAAAAAAAAATCCTTTAAAACGAAATGTTTAACACCATTTATGTATTTATTTTAAGTACTTTTGCATTAAAAGTTTTTCGAATTAAATCATATTTTGAATTAAACATCATAGAATCTTGCAAATAGTTAGCTTTATTTGTAAAACTAAGCCTTAAGTAACAATATAACGAAATGCATTTAAATAAAATTTTTAGAAACGTCGCTGAGAACTGACAGCTGAACACAGACTTCTGAAAATCTAGTGTTTTTATTTTCCTTTGTCGGAATTCAGTCGGAAGTCCGAACTTCCGAAAAACAAAATTAAGTGCTGGCACGATAATATTCTATGTCTAAATCAAATAAGCAGAATCTACCTTACTCTTGAGCAAATTGAGAAATATCAAATATCGAAGTAAATAAATCAAATTTAAAAAGTAAAAGCGGGAGATTAAAATATTGTGGTTGAAATATTTGAAAACTCGATCATAATTTGAAAATTTAGTTTGAAATTTGATTTATCAAAAGCTGCAATATAAATTACATATGTTAAACAATACACTGAAAAAACTTCGAATTCTCTGTTAAATCTTTTTCGTGGAGATGACATGTTTTTTTTATCAGCAAATATTTATATTTGAAAATCATTTCAAAAACTAACATCCTGTTAAGGATATTTTTACTATAGAAATCAGGTTTTATCAAAAAAAGTAGCTTGCAAAATTAAATGAAATTTTCCTATGAACTGTGATTATCAGCTGAAATTTTGCAATTGAATGATCAACAATTAATAATAATCAGTATGCAATATTTTGCGATTTGAATTCATTAACAAAATTAAAATATTGAATCTCCAAATTTCTTCTCCGTTCCTCAATCTAAATTTCAGATCAGAATTTGAAACATAAGTCATTGTTTCAGGGCGTTTAATCAGAATATTTAATTTATTTAATTTAAATTTTAAAGTTTTTTTATTTCAATCGGTGTTCGTTTTTTCAAAGCTTCAGTGAGCGTTTTCGATCACTATTTTCTTCAGAGTTACTATCGAAATGCCGGTATCTGAACTTTACTTATACCGTGATTGAATTAAAGGGAATCTTTCAAAATATTTTTTGTCAAAAATTTACTTTAAAATTTCAATTAACCGTTCAAATCATGGAACGATAAGACTTGGAGTTAACACGAAAAAAAAATTGGCCAAAAATTTACTTTCTTGGACCGTTTTACGAAAAACGATCGATTTTTTTTTCAAGGATTTCGTATCATTTGGCATCAAAATTTAAGTTCCGATTCTCCGGATTTCCTTGATTCCCCCCATAGCTATGCATAGGTAGGGGAGAAAGGGGATACTTGATCCCTTTTTCTTATTTTAATCATATCTTTTTAGAAAAATTTGACAACTCGTCGTCTTTTGCATTTTCTGACAGCGTGGAATTTCAAATTTATATGCTTCAATAGTTGGAACGATTCATGAACCCGTAGATGAACTAGGAGCATTTTCGTGGAAGTAAAAATATGGCGATATTTTTGAAGTTTAGGGAGACTTGATCCTTTATAGAAGGAGACTTGATCCTTCATTTCATGGGCCCTAGTCCTTGGAAAAAATCAAACAATGTCAATTGACTATGTTGGTCATGTTTTTTTTCTCATTTCACAATTTATAAATTTCAGAAGAAAAAAAATGTCAAATTCCAAAACTATGTCACAACCGTAGTGTCATTGCATACTTTAAGGCGCTATTTTCTGAATTTAAGAGAAAATCAACTTTGTTAGCCCTTTTTGCCAGACAACTATTGTACAAATATCAGTTATTGGATAAATAATCGTTATCTTGTAATCAGCAATGATAACAATTCATTTAAAAGAAGAAAAAAACCTTTTTGAACTCTCTTTGAATTGAACCCATAATGAACATTTTTGAATACTTTATCTAAAAAATGATGAGGGTTTATCATTGTTTTGAAAATATGGTATTTTGAAGTTCATATTACACTCTAACGATTTATGTTATTATATATTTACATAGTATTCCGTCTCACGACATAACTTGACGAACATAATTCCGATTTATGTATTGGAATATATATTTTTGTTTTCATTTTTCATATCAGAAACATTTCAAAGTGATACAAAAAATCTTCAAGTCGCATTTTGTGAAATTTTTCAAACAAAGTTCAGTAGCTCAAAAAATTATTCTGTTCAAATTTCTTGAGCTTATAGCATAGTTGTTTTGCTCCATGTAGCACTATTTTCTACATCATTTGATTCTAGTTAGTCATTCCAGTTTCAAGATATAGCTAAGGAATCAAGTATCCCCAGGGATCAAGTATTCTCATTCTCCCCTTATCATTAATTTTTTAAATAGATTTTTGAAAGAATTTTTTTTGTCAGATAACACTAGATTTCAAAGTTTTATGCATTTTTAAGTGGATTGGAAACAAAATAAGAATTTCGATTATCCTGATTTTCTTTGTTCTCCCTCTTTGATGGTTTTGAGGGTAAAAAAATGAAACTTTGAAAGCGTTCAAAGGCACCCCTTGATCAAGTTAGATAGAGCTGAAATTTTGCAAAAGTCAGCTTTTCGGGCCAATCTATAAAATGTATACGGTCGGTAGGTATTCGAAATTCAACATGATGATTGGGCTGCCACCATAAAATTCACTGTTTTAATCATTGAAACACACTATAATCAATAGCTGAGTTATCAGGGTACTTTTTCTGAACTTTGAACACTCATCGATGAAAAGTTTTATTAAATTTCTGGAATGAAATAAAACAATCTGTTAGGGTTATTTGAACTTTTTCCTCTTTATTTGTATCACTTTGATGTTTCGACAAATTTGTAGCCAGGTAATTTTCCTGTAAGATTATCTTTAAATTTTTTAGTTTTAACTTTTAACATGTTCGTCGTCAAGAGTTGGTGACGCAAATTATGTCCTGATTTGAAAAATCAAAACATCTTTCTGGAGATTTTTTAATTCAAAATTATTTTGGATTTTAACCATATTCTTCTCAGTTCTCTGGCCGAAATTTGGAGCCGAAACGATTTTTCCCATTGATGTTTTCCCCTTTCAAAGCTGGACATTTTTCGAGTGGGTGTCGCTTGGCGACGAACGTGTTAATAACGCACACAGTAAGGCAAGTTTATTTAGATTAAGAGTGATGACTATTTATTTGCTTTTGAATAAACCATAAAAAAAAGTTTAAAAATAACTTTAAAAAACGGATTAAATGTTCTTGACCCCCGGAGAATTATTTGAAATTTGGGCTAAAATTAAAGCTTAGTTCTATAAGAAATTATTTATTGGGCATTCAAAATTTTGACAGCATGTTGGTTCCTGTAAAAAGAACTATCCAACCTATTTTTTCAAAATTTAAAATCAACGCGTTTTTGAGATATTTGCGATGCAAAAAAAAGAAAAAAAATTAATTTAGCACAGTTTTCTTAAAAATCCGTCATTATCAAATCGTTAGCTGACAAAACCGTTGATTATTCATTGAATTACTGTGTGTGAGTGTAAGTGGTGGAAAAGTTTGCAAACACTGTCAAAAATATCATCAAAGCTCAAATCAAGCACTGGAGAGAAGCACAAATACGGTTAAGGGTCATTATAGAAGTCCAGAATTTTTAATTTTTAATAAACGAAAAACTAAGTGTGGATCGCTGAAATGTTTCGCAAATTTTTATCCGATGAGCTAAAAGTGATGCAAAGCTATAGGTCATTAAAACCTAACCTCAAACAACAAACGATTGCTTACAGAGCTTGTTAGCTGTAAAGCCTGTATGAAGACAATGCGATAGGTGAAACCTGATGGACGACAAAACTTATGAAAAACCCTTTTCCCAACAAATTTCAGCGGTTGGATTCCATAACATTTCTGATCGTGGCAAGGTCCCTTGCAGATTGAAGTATGTATTTACTGGTTGTTTTGTGAAAAATACAATGATTTGCCAAAGCTCTGCTCCTGTGGTAAAAACATAAACAAAAATTTTCAAAACAAAAACTTTGAAATTCGCTTTTTTTAAAAGCTTCAACCAATTTTTGAATACTTAATTTTAAAAAATTCCATGGGATGGATCCGTACTAATCTTTCTTCTAATGAGGAAAATTTAAAGAAATTTCCAACATCCATCGGAACCTGTTGAACGAAATTCTAGAGTCGCTGACAAACATTCGCCGGAAGTGACTTCAACTATCCGATCTGCCCCAAAATTGTATGCTTTCCCGATGGCTTCTTCTTTTAAATATATATGATATGGGGACAATGGGACAGCACACACATTCAGCATCGAACACACACATAGAGGATTCTAAAATAGAGGTGTGTTGAATGGGTCGAACATTTTTGGAAACTCGAAACACGAGAATTTATGGATGCCTGAACGACGACCGCCACTGCCTTACTTGACTCGATGGTTGACTGACTGACTCGAATGACTGGCTCGTTGATGCTGATGCTGCCATGCCATGGGCAATGGCATTTGTCAATAAGTCGATTCCATATTTCTTCCAAGAACGAAAGCGATATGGAACCATTCTCTCTGGTTTCTTCGATTTTTTGTTTGGTTCGATTATTCATTTTTTGGCGAATTTGGCCTATGGAAATGTTTAACGGTAGAAGGAAGAGGTTGTGGAAAACTCGGCATCTCGCAGCGTCATCTCTCGGCTCATTCCGATGTGTTTTCGGGGAGGGACATTTTTGCGTTTCGGGTTCCCACACAGAAGAATGTGCAATATCGCCTCAATCATCCGTGATATTCCGGGGAAAAACGGTTTTTGGCTGGAAGGAAATCTTTTTATTCCACCGGCAAGGCATGACAAATACCTATTCATTTCGGTCAACAATATTGAACGGCTTCCATCTAAATGGGACACAAACACGTTGGATCCGTGATAACCGATCTCATCATTCATTCTAGTCTATTGAATTTTTCGGCTGGTAACGACGAGGCGTCTACACATCAGCTGAATAAAAAGAAAGACCTTTTATCGGAAATAGTCTGGCATTATAGATCTTCATCAAGGGATGTTTGTTATTAACCTTATGGGAAAGAAACGGGAAGAGAGAACAGGAGGAAAAAATCCCTGGCGCCTACCTATGGCGAATAATGATGACAAACTATGTGGCTTCGAGGCAATTCCAAAGGAAACGAGACAGGGAAAAAAATCGAAAGCATGATGTCCTACCGGAAGTTTACTTCAGCATGGCAGAGCATCCGAATCATCTAGTAAATTAGATGATTATACACTCGAAGCTCATCATCACACAGCAACGCTGATGTCTGATAAGGGCTGGCGCCCATCCGTAATAGTGTCAAGTGGCAGACGATGACACCCGATGGCAACAGACTATCTCCAGTGTCCACTCGAACATTTTCAGGTCAACAGCAAACAGCCTACCTTCTGCTTCACTCTGCTCTACAACATGCCGCCCGACCAATTTCCTTTGATCCCGGAGAAAATCCGACCATCCGCGTCCGTACACCCATAGACGAAGTTGCAAAAATTCAATGCCTATTTAGTAAATCTCTGTGACAAAAATGCGCAGAAATCACTTCATTCAAGCAAAACCAGAAAAACATTTTATGGGATGCTTATCCTATTGGATAATTCATATAAAAAATATATATTGAGAATTGAACTCACTGCAACATCTCTTCTTGGCTTGCCAGTCCGATATCTTACCCAGTGCACCATCTGAGGCGGTTAGCAATTCCGGTAATGGATACTTTTTTCCCACTTTTTTATATTTTCAATCTAAAACCATCCGCCCACCCACTACTGGCTTTCCGAGGAGCAATCGAGCCCGTGTCGCTCTTTCATTCTATTAAACAAAGCAGAAGAAGGGACGTTATTAGTGAGGACCAGAAGGTATGTGGCAGATCACTGTTCGAGGCTCCGGATAACCGGAGGCACCAGAACCGGATGCTGTTCGGATGTTCGGTTGGACCATCGAATAGTCGTCGTCAGAGCATCATTAATGTTTTGTGTGTGGGAATGGAATTTCGGCAAGGCTCGGCGGACATTCATGACTGACCGGTGTCTTGTCAATCGCGTGGGAGATTATTGTATTGGTACTCATTGAGCCTGTTTGTCGGAGTGCTTCTCCGGTCCTAATTCGTAGGGAACTCAATTACGATACTGGGAAACTTAATCCTCTGTTTTGGTCATTTGAATGGATATTTGGAAACGGAACTTGTGCATGAAATCTTCACATTTTAATATGTTATCAAACAAATAGTTTACGAATGTAGTACGGTGTATCGGGTTAAACCAATCCGCGAAAAAAATCAATACTTACCTTCCCTCCAACATGAATCAAATCTATGAAAATATACTTTCCATTATTAAAAATGTCCGGAGTATTGATTGGACATAGTTTCAGACGCCGCACCAGCATATGAACGGGAGATATAGTGCCTTTTTAACCCCTAAAGGGTGATACGGTTAAAATTTGGTCAAGTTAAAACGCGTGTAAATCGGTGAAATCGTTTATTTAAAAAATCATATTAAATTTCTTTTTCAAGTTTAATTAGTATAAAATTCAGGACAAAATTCAGTTAGACTTCCGCTTTTCAAAATCCGAATTTTCGGGCCTTACGCTTAAACCCTGCCATCAGATTTTGTACAGCCACCTTGTCCACATTCTTCGCCGCAGAAAGCCAGTTTGCATTGAACTGCTGCTCGTCCTTAGCCCAGTATTTCTCAATTGGGCGGAGCTCTGGCGTGTTGGGAGGGTTCTTGTCCTTGGGAACCACCTGCACGTTATTGGCGGCGTACCACTCCATGGCCTATTTACCGTAATGGCATGATACCAAATCCGGGCGAAACAGTACGGAACAACCGTGTTTCTTCAGGAAAGGCAGCAGACGTTGATTCAAACACTCTTTCACGTAAATTTCTTGGTTGGCAGTCCCGGAAGCTATGAAAATGCTGCTTTTCAAGCCACAGGTACAGATGGCTTGCCAAACCAGATTTTTCTTCACGAACTTTGACAGTTTCATGTGCTTGAAAATATTTGCTACCTTTCCCCTTCCTTTTGCCGTATAAAACTCCTGTCCCGGAAGCTGCTTGTAGTCGGCTTTGACGTAGATTTCGTCGTCCATTACCACGCAGTAAAACTTCGTCAGCATCGTCGTGTACAGCCTCCGGGATCGCGCTTTGACCGTCGTATTTTGTTTATCATCGCGATTTGGAGTCACTACCTTCTTGTAAGTCGATAGTCCGGCTTGTTTTTTGGCTCGATGCACGGTTGTAGACGATACACCTAGCTTATTTGCGGCATCTCGGAGAGAGAGGTTAGGGTTTCACTTGAAACTACCGCCAATTCTCTCTGTCGTCTCAGCGGCTTCCGGTTTTCGATTTCCCCCCCGATCCAGACTTCCTGGCTGTCGAAAAACGTTCCCCAAACACTTTAATTACATTTGAAACGGTTGATTTGGCAACTTTTAGCGATTTTGCCAGCTTTGCGTGCGAGTAGCTTGGATTTTCGCGATGCACGAGCAAAATTTTGATACGCTGCTCTTCTTCCTTGCACGGCATTTTGATAACTGAAGAGTGAATTCCAAAATCAAAATCAGAGCAATGTTCTACACACACACACACACATCTTCAAAATGAGGGGTGTTCAAGTTTATTAAATGGAAAATTGAAAGAAATACGTCAAGTTGATATTGATCAATTTTTGACCGTATCACCCTTTAATTAAGAAAAAATCATTTTTGAGCAAATGAGCCTATCTTGTGTGATTTTTCCCGAGAAACCAAATGAAGGTTTTTTGAACCACCGCACGAATTGTAAATTTTTTTTAGCAAATGAGACCTGTCTAGTGTGATTTTTTTGAGAAATCGAATGAAGGCTATTTGAGCCACCGTACGCACTGGAAAACGGATGCTTTTACCCACTATTCCTCTAAATTTTTCAACTTATTCAGAAAAAAAACATGTTCTGACATGGAAGTTTTGAACCGATTGGGTGTTGCGTGTTTTTCTCACAATTTCTCAACATTTTTTGATTAATTCAGAAAAAAGCTTGTTCGCACAAGAAAATTTTGAAACAAATGAGTTCTAATATGATTTATTCCGAGAAATCGAATGAATTTACGATGCCTTTCGGTGGTTCAAACAGCCCTCATTCGAAAAAAATCACACAAAATAAGTCTCATTCGGTTCAAAAATTTCAAGTCAGAACTTGTTTATTACGATTTTATTGAAAAATGTTGGGGAATTGATGGTAAAAAAAGCCACAGCTCCATTTTCCAATGCGTGCGGTAGCTCAAACTGCCTTTATTCCCATTTGGTTTAAAATTATCAAGTCCGAACATGCTTTTCTGCAATATGTAAAAAAATTAGGGGAATTAAGGTTTAAAAAGCCGTAAGTCTTTTTTGTAATGCATGCAGTGGCTCAAATTGCCTTTTTTTGATTCTTCGAAAAAATGACATAAGATCACAATTTAATTAGGGTAAAATCAGCCATAACTTCATTTGATTTCTCGAAAAAAAAAATCACACAAGATAGGTCAATTTATGTTCAAAATTTTCTAGTCCAAACCAATGTTTTTCTTGATTGATGACAAAATATAGGGGAATTGATGGTTAAAAAGATACCATATCTCCGTTTGTAAGCTTGTGCTGCATCTGAAACTATATCCAAACAATACTCCAAACATTTCCACTAGAGGAAAGCATATTTTCATAGATTTGGTTCGTGTAGGAGGGGAGATATTGAATTTTTTTTTCGCGGTTTATACACTTGTTTCCTAAGTTCCTAATAAGAGCTTAGATGTAGGAGTAGATTCCTAGATATTGACTATTAAAACCATCTTAAAACAGGTTATAAAACAATTCGGACTCATTCTTAAATATTATAAATGTTACTGAATCTTTGAAGAAGCTTGAATAAATGTTGTTGTTTTCTATGCCAAAGTGATATTGATAGTGTTAAGAATATTGATTTAAATTCCAACGACCTCGTAAAATATCAATATCTTCACCCTCCGATTGGTGAATCGATCTTGTATCGATCTTTACCAGATCGATATTTTAAACATGTTTTTTCTTTCAATATTTTTTATCTTTTGAATTTTTATCTATGCATTGCGGATATTTTGAGACTCAATTTCATGCAAATTGTTTTCTTTTAATTGATGCTACCATGACACTAACAAATCGAGATTCATTTAATAGATAGCATGTTTATCTTAGTTCAGGCTTGGGAGGAATTTTGGACTTTTATCGAATACCAAGATAACCAACTGTACCAACGGCCCCTAAAAGCTAACTTATTTTTTCTAAATTCATAAGCGGAATGAATGAAAATGTGAGCGTTGGAATTTTACCAACTGGCAGTGATGAACTGACTTAAATTAGTTGAATTATTTTAGTTGTATTTGATAGTATGGAGAAATGCGTGTATTTTTTCTGCATTTGATAAAGAATAAACACTCAACCAAAGTCAAGAAATGTTAAACGATCTAAAGTTAAATTTTATAATTTATATTTTTATGGACCCAATAAGTTTGCCAAATCCTTTCCATATTTAACGGATAAAAGATGGAATTTTAAATATATTCCAATGAATGAGTTCTGTAATTTTTGCTCTTTTACAAAATTGAGTAGATCGATCTAGCAGATATCGATCAATCGATTTCGATTTTTTAGGTGGATTGATTCTGGAATCGTTTAGCTTTAGGATGCCAGATTGCTCGGTTTTACCCGGGTTTGCCCGGATATATTATAAAAATTTATTTCGAAAATTCCGGTCCGGCCTCGTTGCCCGGATTTTTTGGAAAAACCCGGATTTTCCCGTGTTTATTCTAATTTTTATTCTCAAGTCAAACTTCAAAAGCAAATTGTGTTGTAAAAATTGTTTGTTTTTGCGTCAAAAATGAAATTTTTTGAGCTTTATTAAAAAAATTAATCATGAAGGGTTTTTTGAAAGCCAAAAATACAATATTAAAGCAGCTGATAAATTTTATGAAAAAAATATTTTTTTTTTCAAATTGTTTTTATAAGAGGTTTTTACCAAATTATCCCAGATATTTCTTGGATCGGGGTTTAAAATTTTGAAATCAAATGCCCGAATTTTAGATTTGTCCGACCCGGATACGTGATGGAAAAAACTGGCAACCTTAGTTAAGCTGAATGGATTTTGGGAAACGAATTTTTTCAGAAGATCGAACAATCCTTCATCAGCCATCATAAATCTTATATTTTATGCCGAAACATTCCTACCTAGTTCAAAAAACTCTTTTAGAATAGAGACTTGAAAATGATTTTTACGAGAAGGATAGATCGTTAGTTTTCATAAAATATCAGTCAATAAACCGGAAATTGTAGACTTGTAAATGACTTGTTTAAAAATGAACTTCACGTGTTTTTTGTTGGGGGTTATTCCACAATAATTCAGATTGGTGACTTTTTTGTCCAGAAATTTATACATTCAATGCGTTTTTCTCAAATGGAAAAGTTCAATATCATCGTCAGAAACGTAAGTTTGGAGTTTTTTTTTTCTTATTTAAAATTACATTTTCATAACTTTTCTTAAAAGCTTTTAAATTCAAAATCAATGACTAACGACAAGTCGGCAAAGGCAAATGAAATAATCGGAAGACTTTTACTGAGCATATGAAGATGATTTTTACTTATATTTCTGCCAAAGAGCGGCCCGTCGAGAAGATTTTGAATCAAAACTGGCCCATTACAATTGGTTCAAAAGGTTGCCCACCCCTGCTCTAGTTGATTTAAGAGATTCTTCACTATTAACTAAGATTCGTTGTAATCGTTTCTCAATTTCAAAGCAGCAATGAATTTATCCAAAGCTATAAATTAAAGTTTCAATTACTACGATTTCGTAAATTTGAAAAAAAGTGTTTGACATTTTTTTTAGATCTGTGTTTCTGACACCTAAATTCTGTGTCCACCAATTTACAAGAAAAAAAAACTATGAAATAACATATTTGTCTGTAATTGGATTGGATGTAGTGGATCAAAATTTATAAAAAAAAGGAAACAGATTCACAATTCACGTTCAATTCTCATAAAAACATGAATATTCCTGAAATCCAGAGATGAGAAAAAGAACACATTTTTAAAAAGCTTTTTTTTTGGATAAAAATAACTTGTCAATAATTTAAAAGAAAACATATATGTTTTATTAGTAAATCTAAGACCAATAATACACTTTTTACCACTTTGAAGGAATAATGAGTAGGATTAAATATGAGAACTTAAATTCCAGAATAATAATATGTTGAAAACTATCCTAATTAGATTCTCTCGAATATTTCAATCTTGTCCAAACACAATATTTATAAACAATTTATCCATTGCGATTTCAACGAAAAATTTAATGAATATTGTAAAATCATTTGAATGATACATATGGTGTCCTGTTTAGAATGATTTCAAGAAAAAAAATTGGCATATCAAAAAATTTGCAACATTGAAGATGAGACTCTCTGCTATTCAACGCATCATTCGTGAAAATAATTGTTCGAGGATGTCCAGAATATCTTTTTTCTGAGATTTGCAAACAAGTTACACGCGTAAAATTTTTCAAATTTTCACTTTAAATTACCATTTTTTACTAAATTTAAAGTTTTCCTTTACAAAGCCATCGTTATATAGGTGTATTCTCTATTATCATTTACATTTAAGACAAAATGCAGTTTTGAGTTCAGGGGAGATAGTAACAATTTAGTAATTCTACATTAAATTAATGCTATCTCAAAACTCATTTATACTTTGGACATATTCTGACGTGGTTGTAAACAAAAAAATATGAAAACTCTTTTGATAGTTATTTTCTTTAAAATAACCATTCGTTGTGAAAAAATAATATAATGATTTGCGTTCCCTTAAAAATGGTTTAATTTTGTTTTCATTGATTTTTGTAGATCATCGTAAGATGTCACAACTCAAGGTGTTTGAAAAACTTTTGTAAAGCCATTCAAAAACATTCCTTTAGTTCATATTTTAATAAGATTTTTGAATTTAAAATGCACTTTGTCTTAACAGAACCGGAACTTTTTTTCTAGAAATGTGACAGTCAGGGAATTGTCAAACACGTAGTATTGTGTTTTTCAATTCTCAAAAAGTTGCTTTCTTTAAAGTATGGCCTAATAACATTTCTAGAACCTATAGAAATCGAGGTAGAAAATCAATTTTGAGTTTTTCAAGAGAGAAACCATATGATGAGGAATGCTTAAACTATAATTTTCTCCCTTAAATTTTCAATTGCATTTTGTCTAACTGATAATATAGAATACACTTTTACAACAGTTTTTTTTTAAATGATCACAGAAAATACACTTTTATGACTGTGTTTTTTTTTACTTTTTACAGTGTCGGCAGTTATTTTAAAAACTATCTGCGAAATTTATACCATATTGCTTAATTTTTTTTTTAAATAAAAATAATTTTTCTAAATTTTTGGAATTATTACCCATATTTTAAGAAATCTTAAAACATCTAAGCATGTAAAGGAAAATGTAATATATATTTTGGAATGAGTTAGAAAGTTAAAATTTGTATGTGCGTTTTGTTCGCAAACCTAAAAGAATATTCTTTACCTCCGACCAAGTTTTGTGTGAACTGTGCATTGGATAGGAGAAAGATTCCTCTTTAATGTGGCATATTTTCGGGAATTTCGAATATTTTTGTTCAGAGGTCTAATGTTTGTCAAAAACGAATAAATTTATAAACCATGAACCTTAGTACTCAAAATCCACTTTAAACATTAAATATTTTAACTCGAGGATTACGATCAATCTTTCTGAAGATTCCTTCCCATAATATTGTAAAAATGTACCTTTTCTCTAGTTCATTTCAAATATAATCTGGAATATGGGATAAAAATGCAGCAGACAAATGAAAAATGTTAGAATGAATCGGCTCATAACTTAGTCTTTTCAAAAGTTCAAGTTGAAGTTCAAAAAATTTTTAACTTTAAATTTTATTGCAACATTTTTGAATATTCGTTTATTATTGTTTTATGCTTAGTCTCAGAAACTCAAAAGTGAAAAATAAAAGCAACAAGACAAATAGGAAAAAAGACAATAATGCAGGTTCATGGGAAGAAATTCAATAATATCCAGCGAAATAAAAAAAATCGCCCAAACATGAAGAGGCAATAAAATTTGATCTATCAAGTCAATCCAGCCTAATGTACGGAAAAATTTGATGGCAATCATCATCATAATCACTTTTATTTTGAAACGATTTGTTTCGAGGATTTATTGTAAAACTATCAGTATTTCCTGGAAAATACCTGCGGAAGAATTAAAGGTCCAATTGAAGTATTCTATTGTTATTCGAAAGGTGGTTTTGAAATCTTTTCCAACGGAAAAATGCCCAAAGAAGTTTCATGTTCAATTTCTATAGGTTAGTGGTTTCAAAAGTTCATTTTTACACCATCGGAAATTGCAACCGAAGGAGTTTAGAAAATGCATACAGAAGCTTTTGAGTGTACAAGCTTAAAAGGTTTTATTTTCCTCCTTTTAACAGTCAATTTGATGAGAATTGAAATATTCACGTTATCTGAGAATATGATGATAAAACTTTAAAAAAAACCAGATAAAACAGAAATCTTGACGAATTACTTGACATTATTAATACGTAATTGAAAGTTTTATATTTACATGATTATATTGTTTAAAAAATGCTAATTATGTTTAAATAAACATAAAGTTGATTAATGGTTTTTCTATGCTAATTGTAATCATATGTATTCAATGTGAATACTCAGAAATGTTATTTATTTCGAGATTTAGGATCAGGTTTTGGATCTGGATCAGATTCAATACAAGGATTAGATTGGCAATCGAAATCAGGATCTATTTCTGGATCGGTATCAGAATTAAGTTTCCTACCAGAATATAAATCAGAATATAAATCGGACTGAATCAGGGCCAGCTTCCGGTTAAGGACTGGGTTCTGGATGAGGATTATGGAGTTCTTGATCAGAATCATAATATGGTTTCAAACTAGGATAGTGATACAATTTTGAATTTTGATTAACCTGAATCTGTACCTTTTCTAAGTTGTGGAATTTTACATATAAATATATGAAGTTGAAATGAAATTTTTTGATTTGTTGTTTATGGTACTAGTTAAATTCATCCAAGAGTTTTAATCTTCTATCCGAGTATTGTCCAGCATTTCTATACTTGAAGCTGTAGCAGATGAACTCCCTGACAAAAGTCCAATTTGACCAAAATTTTCATTAAATTCATAACCGTAGAATTATTAATTTTCTTCACTTCAACAATAGCTTGATAAAATTAACTAACTCTTGTTCAACTTGTTGATGTAATGGCACGTGACTGTTTAATAAATTGACATTTATTTTAAATGTCATTCCTGTTTTAGTGAAAATAAAATACAGCAACACCAATCCAATTAATTAAAGCAAAGAAAAAAGAAAACGAAATATTGTGCCATTCCCGGATGATTGTTCTAATTGTCAGGGACATGCAAATTACTCGCACCGTTTATTTGGCGAGTTAAATTTTCTGGCACATCAGAGGATGGGAGCAGAAGACAGAAAAATAACCAGAAGCGATAAAAATATGACATCGTTATCGCCCAATTTGGCCATTCGGCCGTGCCTCAAAAAATTGGCGCACAACAAATATATAAAATAGCAACTGTATATTTTCGGGTTTTTTTTTCTCGCGTCCGTCACCCTTTCGCTTCTTACCGGTGGTTTACTTTTCCTTTCCCGAGTCCATCGACCAACCCGGGTTTTTGACCCTCCCCCACAATCGCAACAACATCAACAACAACAAAAAAATCGAAGGCGCCAAAAAGAGCACTCATCCAGCGAGAAAACTTTTACGCCGAGGTCAGTTTCCGGAAGCTGCACTCCGAACGAATGTTGATTTGTTTACTGGCGGTATCAACAAAACGAAACCGTAGTGTAAAAAAGGGTCGCCCGTGGGAAACCTTGGTTCTGGAATAAGAATTATTCCAATCTCACCACTCCCTGATTTTCCCCTTCCGAGGGAAATGTGGAGTTTTCCCCTATTTGGAAGAACAACTGGAAATTTCCAAATACCCCAATTAGGTTGAAGCTTTCACCTCACGACGTTTTGAAACGAAAACTCTAGAGGAGAAACTGGAAGAAAACTTTCCAAATCACCAACAGTCGAACTGGAAGTTCACCACCCGAAAATTGGTCTTTCCCGAGCGAAACCCGACGAGGGGGGTTTTCCATCCCGAACATCGTTCGTCGACAAACTCCCATACTCACCACAGAGCCACGAAGCTCTGCTTCGGGTGCCTGTGTGTGATGTTCGGAACCCGAAAAGAGTGTGTGACGTTGATGTTACACCCAACAATGCTTTCGACTTTTCTCCCGCAACGATTCTGCTGTTGCTGCTGTTACTTCTGGAAAACTCGTGATGCTGCGTGCGTACGTGTCTGTCAAAATTTGACAGCTCCCTTACCGTGTCAGATACAACGACACACAAAACAGCACGGGAGTTACCCGGGGAACAAAAACAAAACAAGTCCGGGAAAAGAAAATCACGGTCATCAAGATTTTCCCTCCATCCCACTTTTCGCTTTCCCGTCAAGTTCGTTTTTCTGTTTAGTTCCACTTCAGCTGCTGGCCCTCATGGTTTCCCGAAGCCTGATGTTGCTTTCGAGCATACTTTTGGGCGTTTGTTTTTCGCAGCCAGCACTACAACTGATGGAAACGGACGATTGAGGACAATGCATGCTGGTGAATTCGATTAGGAGTGTTCGCCGAGCGGCTCCAATCGAAAGTGATGTTATGTCAACAGTGGAAATCATAGAAAGGAGCGGTCTGAAATGTAATTAACTTTTAATGCCAATTCGGATACAAATAAAACTATTTCGAGCACGAATCGGTGTGTGTTTCGGGTGGTAAACTAGCGCAAACAAAGTATAAATTAATTTATGTTTGCTGGTTTGTTTTTCAACTGGGTTAAACTGGATACAGTTTAACCCGTGAGCATAAAATAAACATTATTTTAATTTCAATCTTGAAAAGAGTTTGTAGAAAATTGGTTGAGGTTAACTGGGCTAAAGGTTTTATCACTGATATTCGATATTCTATATCTCGGAAACCACAGGATGTATGACGAAATTACTAAGTTTGTGCTGCCGAAAGTGTTGTGTTTAATTTTCTCGGATATAGTGCGATTATTTAATTTATGGGTTTTTCATCCTATTTGATAATTTATCCCAAAATTCAAAAAAAATAAATAAAGTGAGAATCGAACCCAACGCAACATTCTTATTTCGACTTGCCAGTCCGAAAACTTAACCAGCGTACCAGCTTAGTCAGTTAGCAAACGAAGGTTTATTATCATAGTCCTTCTGCCACGCCACCAAAAAAATAACATGATATTTTGTCTTTAAAAAGCCAACAAATTTACGTATTTTTAAAGAAAGCTCAGAAAAATTTATTTATCAAAACAAATCTTTATCAAAACCATCACCATCATCCTTCTTATTCACAACTTTTTGAATGGAATTTTCGAAATGATAGATTTCATATTTAATCTGTCTTGGTGAAATGATAATTAGATTATAATTATAATTTTGGTATACTATTTGTAGTTTGAATGTTAAAATGCATTAAATATTCTAGCTTATATTGAAACGTTAAAATGTAAAGGATTCTGTTAACACTAGTTTATAGCTCACCCCTGTATAAATAAGGAAAAAGCTAAAATAAATATCAACAACCTAAGCAGCTGGAACATTTGATTTCAAAAAATGAACTGCTTGATGTTCTTAGGAAATACCTCGTCTAGACGTGGATGTGGGTATAGAGTAATGAGGTTTAATCAGAATAGTCAGGATCATTAAAGATAAGTATTTGAATCGTCTTAACAGGTCTAAGTCCCGAATGCAATGGAAAAAGTTTGATTTTTAATATGACCTAGTAACATTATTCTCAAAGTGAGAAACACTATTAACATTATTATTAACATTGATGAGCCATACCAAAAATGAGCCATACCAATTCTGAATTTGTCAACCATATTTTTAACAAGCTTAGTCGTAAATAAGCTTTCCAAATTGCACGGTTTCAAAAACAGAATATTTTAAGCAACTTTTATGAAAATAAATGAACGTTTAATTGAAAGTTTTACAACCCCCTTAAATCTTCCTGAGTATATCGATTAAAAAAATACTTTTTTCGTTTTGAATTTTTTTTTTTTTGAATTATTCCTGGTTTTTGTCTAAATTCACCCGAAATTTAATTAGATTTGGGATTTAAAATTTTCAAGTCAGCAAAAAAAATGCCAGCTTTTTTGAAAAAAAAGCCCGAATTCATCTGGTAAGGAAACGCGAGGGGAAAAATCAGGCAAGCTCAATCATATGATTTATGTTTGAAAGATTGAAAGATGTAAACATGATTTTATTTCGATTGAAAATAAAATCATGTAATTTTATTTCATTATTCGGTACCTTGATTGATTTTTTCGAATAATAGCTGTCCATAGCTGATATTATTTGGACGAGTTAAAAAAAAATTAAAACCAGTTCTCCAGATTCAACCAGTTCAAACAAGGAAACAGAATCTGAAATTGAATTTCCACTGTCGCTTCTCTCGCTTATAAAATCGGAACATTGAAGTGTGCTCTTATTAAAATTTTTGTAATTTTTTTTTCAAATTTATAAAGTCTTGAAATTCTTGTAATTTTTGTCATTTTTGCCATTTTTGTCATTTTTGTCATTTTTGTCATTTTTGTCATTTTTGTCATTTTTGTCATTTTTGTCATTTTTGTCATTTTTGTCATTTTTGTCATTTTTGTCATTTTTGTCATTTTTGTCATTTTTGTCATTTTTGTCATTTTTGTCATTTTTGTCATTTTTGTCATTTTTGTCATTTTTGTCATTTTTGTCATTTTTGTCATTTTTGTCATTTTTGTCATTTTTGTCATTTTTGTCATTTTTGTCATTTTTGTCATTTTTGTCATTTTTGTCATTTTTGTCATTTTTGTCATTTTTGTCATTTTTGTCATTTTTGTCATTTTTGTCATTTTTGTCATTTTTGTCATTTTTGTCATTTTTGTCATTTTTGTCATTTTTGTCATTTTTGTCATTTTTGTCATTTTTGTCATTTTTGTCATTTTTGTCATTTTTGTCATTTTTGTCATTTTTGTCATTTTTGTCATTTTTGTCATTTTTGTAATTTTTGTAACTTTTGTAATTTTTGTCATTTTTGTCATTTTTGTCATTTTTGTCATTTTTGTCATTTTTGTCATTTTTGTCATTTTTGTCATTTTTGTCATTTTTGTCATTTTTGTCATTTTTGTCATTTTTGTCATTTTTGTCATTTTTGTCATTTTTGTCATTTTTGTCATTTTTGTCATTTTTGTCATTTTTGTCATTTTTGTCATTTTTGTCATTTTTGTCATTTTTGTCATTTTTGTCATTTTTGTCATTTTGTCATTTTTGTCATTTTTGTCATTTTTGTCATTTTTGTCATTTTTGTCATTTTTGTCATTTTTGTCATTTTTGTCATTTTTGTCATTTTTGTCATTTTTGTCATTTTTGTCATTTTTGTCATTTTTGTCATTTTTGTCATTTTTGTCATTTTTGTCATTTTTGTCATTTTTGTCATTTTGTCATTTTTGTCATTTTTGTCATTTTTGTCATTTTTGTCATTTTTGTCATTTTTGTCATTTTTGTCATTTTTGTCATTTTTGTCATTTTTGTCATTTTTGTCATTTTTGTCATTTTTGTCATTTTTGTCATTTTTGTCATTTTTGTCATTTTTGTCATTTTTGTCATTTTTGTCATTTTTGTCATTTTTGTCATTTTTGTCATTTTTGTCATTTTTGTCATTTTTGTCATTTTTGTCATTTTTGTCATTTTTGTCATTTTTGTCATTTTTGTCATTTTTGTCATTTCTGTCATTTTTGTCATTTTTGTCATTTTTGTCATTTTTGTCATTTTTGTCATTTTTGTCATTTTTGTCATTTTTGTCATTTTTGTCATTTTTGTGATTTTTGTCATTTTTGTCATTTTTGTCATTTTTGTCATTTTTTTCATTTTTGTCATTTTTGTCATTTTTGTCATTTTTGTCATTTTTGTCATTTTTGTCATTTTTGTCATTTTTGTCATTTTTGTCATTTTTGTCATTTTTGTAATTTTTGTCATTTTTGTCATTTTTGTCATTTTTGTCATTTTTGTCATTTTTGTCATTTTTGTCATTTTTGTCATTTTTGTCATTTTTGTCATTTTTGTCATTTTTGTCATTTTTGTCATTTTTGTAATTTTTGTAATTTTTGTCATTTTTGTCATTTTTGTCATTTTTGTCATTTTTGTCATTTTTGTCATTTTTGTCATTTTTGTCATTTTTGTCATTTTTGTCATTTTTGTCATTTTTGTCATTTTTGTCATTTTTGTCATTTTTGTCATTTTTGTCATTTTTGTCATTTTTGTCATTGTTGTCATTTTTGTCATTTTTGTCATTTTTGTCATTTTTGTCATTTTTGTCATTTTTGTCATTTTTGTCATTTTTGTCATTTTTGTCATTTTTGTCATTTTTGTCATTTTTGTCATTTTTGTCATTTTTGTCATTTTTGTCATTTTTGTCATTTTTGTCATTTTTGTCATTTTTGTCATTTTTGTCATTTTTGTCATTTTTGTCATTTTTGTCATTTTTGTCATTTTGTCATTTTTGTCATTTTTGTCATTTTTGTCATTTTTGTCATTTTTGTCATTTTTGTCATTTTTGTCATTTTTGTCATTTTTGTCATTTTTGTCATTTTTGTCATTTTTGTCATTTTTGTCATTTTTGTCATTTTTGTCATTTTTGTCATTTTTGTCATTTTTGTCATTTTTGTCATTTTTGTCATTTTTGTCATTTTTGTCATTTTTGTCATTTTTGTCATTTTTGTCATTTTTGTCATTTTTGTCATTTTTGTCATTTTTGTCATTTTTGTCATTTTTGTCATTTTTGTCATTTTTGTCATTTTTGTCATTTTTGTCATTTTTGTCATTTTTGTCATTTTTGTCATTTTTGTCATTTTTGTCATTTTTGTCATTTTTGTCATTTTTGTCATTTTTGTCATTTTTGTCATTTTTGTCATTTTTGTCATTTTTGTCATTTTTGTCATTTTTGTCATTTTTGTCATTTTTGTCATTTTTGTCATTTTTGTCATTTTTGTCATTTTGTCATTTTTGTCATTTTTGTCATTTTTGTCATTTTTGTCATTTTTGTCATTTTTGTCATTTTTGTCATTTTTGTCATTTTTGTCATTTTTGTCATTTTGTCATTTGTCATTTCTGTCATTTCTGTCATTTTTGTCATTTCTGTCATTTCTGTCATTTCTGTCATTTTTGTCATTTTTGTCATTTTTGTCATTTTTGTCATTTTTGTCATTTTTGTCATTTTTGTCATTTTTGTCATTTTTGTCATTTTTGTCATTTTGTCATTTTTGTCATTTTTGTCATTTTTGTCATTTTTGTCATTTTTGTCATTTTTGTCATTTTTGTCATTTTTGTCATTTTTGTCATTTTTGTCATTTTTGTCATTTTTGTCATTTTTGTCATTTTTGTCATTTTTGTCATTTTTGTCATTTTTGTCATTTTTGTCATTTTTGTCATTTTTGTCATTTTGTCATTTTTGTCATTTTTGTCATTTTTGTCATTTTTGTCATTTTTGTCATTTTTGTCATTTTTGTCATTTTTGTCATTTTTGTCATTTTTGTCATTTTTGTCATTTTTGTCATTTTTGTCATTTTTGTCATTTTTGTCATTTTTGTCATTTTTGTCATTTTTGTCATTTTTGTCATTTTTGTCATTTTTGTCTTTTTGTCATTTTTGTCATTTTTGTCATTTTTGTCATTTTTGTCATTTTTGTCATTTTTGTCATTTTTGTCATTTTTGTCATTTTTGTCATTTTTGTCATTTTTGTCATTTTTGTCATTTTTGTCATTTTTGTCATTTTTGTCATTTTTGTCATTTTTGTCATTTTTGTCATTTTTGTCATTTTTGTCATTTTTGTCATTTTTGTCATTTTTGTCATTTTTGTCATTTTTGTCTTTTTTGTCATTTTTGTCATTTTTGTCATTTTTGTAATTTTTGTCATTTTTGTCATTTTTGTCATTTTTGTCATTTTTGTCATTTTTGTCATTTTTGTCATTTTTGTCATTTTTGTCATTTTTGTCATTTTTGTCATTTTTGTCATTTTTGTCATTTTTGTCATTTTTGTCATTTTTGTCATTTTTGTCATTTTTGTCATTTTTGTCATTTTTGTCATTTTTGTCATTTTTGTCATTTTTGTTATTTTTGTTATTTTTGTAATTTCTGTCATTTTTGTCATTTTTGTCATTTTTGTCATTTTTGTCATTTTTGTCATTTTTGTCATTTTTGTCATTTTTGTCATTTTTGTCATTTTTGTCATTTTTGTCATTTTTGTCATTTTTGTCATTTTTGTCATTTTTGTCATTTTTGTCATTTTGTCATTTTTGTCATTTTTGTCATTTTTGTCATTTTTGTCATTTTTGTCATTTTTGTCATTTTTGTCATTTTGTCATTTTTGTCATTTTTGTCATTTTTGTCATTTTTGTCATTTTTGTCATTTTTGTCATTTTTGTCATTTTTGTCATTTTTGTCATTTTTGTCATTTTTGTCATTTTTGTCATTTTTGTCATTTTTGTCATTTTTGTCATTTTTGTCATTTTTGTCATTTTTGTCATTTTTGTCATTTTTGTCATTTTTGTCATTTTTGTCATTTTTGTCATTTTTGTCATTTTTGTCATTTTTGTCATTTTTGTCATTTTTGTCATTTTTGTCATTTTTGTCATTTTTGTCATTTTTGTCATTTTTGTCATTTTTGTCATTTTTGTCATTTTTGTCATTTTTGTCATTTTTGTCATTTTTGTCATTTTTGTCATTTTTGTCATTTTTGTCATTTTTGTCATTTTTGTCATTTTTGTCATTTTTGTCATTTTTGTCATTTTTGTCATTTTTGTCATTTTTGTCATTTTTGTCATTTTTGTCATTTTTGTCATTTTTGTCATTTTTGTCATTTTTGTCATTTTTGTCATTTTTGTCATTTTTGTCATTTTTGTCATTTTTGTCATTTTTGTCATTTTTGTCATTTTTGTCATTTTTGTCATTTTTGTCATTTTTGTCATTTTTGTCATTTTTGTCATTTTTGTCATTTTTGTCATTTTTGTCATTTTTGTCATTTTTGTCATTTTTGTCATTTTTGTCATTTTTGTCATTTTTGTCATTTTTGTCATTTTTGTCATTTTTGTCATTTTGTCATTTTTGTCATTTTTGTAATTTTTGTCATTTTTGTCATTTTTGTCATTTTTGTCATTTTTGTCATTTTTGTCATTTTTGTCATTTTTGTCATTTTTGTCAATTTTGTCATTTTTGTCATTTTTGTCATTTTTGTCATTTTTGTCATTTTTGTCATTTTTGTCATTTTTGTCATTTTTGTCATTTTTGTCATTTTTGTCATTTTGTCATTTTTGTCATTTTTGTCATTTTTGTCATTTTTGTCATTTTTGTCATTTTTGTCATTTTTGTCATTTTTGTCATTTTTGTCATTTTTGTCATTTTTGTCATTTTTGTCATTTTTGTCATTTTTGTCATTTTTGTCATTTTTGTCATTTTTGTCATTTTTGTCATTTTTGTCATTTTTGTCATTTTTGTCATTTTTTGTCATTTTTGTCATTTTTGTCATTTTTGTCATTTTTGTCATTTTTGTCATTTTTGTCATTTTTGTCATTTTTGTCATTTTGTCATTTTTGTCATTTTTGTCATTTTTGTCATTTTTGTCATTTTTGTCATTTTTGTCATTTTTGTCATTTTTGTCATTTTTGTCATTTTTGTCATTTTTGTCATTTTTGTCATTTTTGTCATTTTTGTCATTTTTGTCATTTTTGTCATTTTTGTCATTTTTGTCATTTTTGTCATTTTTGTCATTTTTGTCATTTTTGTCATTTTTGTCATTTTTGTCATTTTTGTCATTTTTGTCATTTTTGTCATTTTTGTCATTTTTGTCATTTTTGTCATTTTTGTCATTTTTGTCATTTTTGTCATTTTTGTCATTTTTGTCATTTTTGTCATTTTTGTCATTTTTGTCATTTTTGTCATTTTTGTCATTTTTGTCATTTTTGTCATTTTTGTCATTTTTGTCATTTTTGTCATTTTGTCATTTTTGTCATTTTTGTCATTTTTGTCATTTTTGTCATTTTTGTCATTTTGTCATTTTTGTCATTTTTGTCATTTTTGTCATTTTTGTCATTTTTGTCATTTTTGTCATTTTGTCATTTTTGTCATTTTTGTCATTTTTGTCATTTTTGTCATTTTTGTCATTTTTGTCATTTTTGTCATTTTTGTCATTTTTGTCATTTTTGTCATTTTTGTCATTTTTGTCATTTTTGTCATTTTTGTCATTTTTGTCATTTTTGTCATTTTTGTCATTTTGTCATTTTTGTCATTTTTGTCATTTTTGTCATTTTTGTCATTTTTGTCATTTTTGTCATTTTTGTCATTTTTGTCATTTTTGTCATTTTTGTCATTTTTGTCATTTTTGTCATTTTTGTCATTTTTGTCATTTTTGTCATTTTTGTCATTTTTGTCATTTTGTCATTTGTATTGTCATTTTTGTCATTTTTGTCATTTTTGTCATTTTTGTCATTTTTGTCATTTTTGTCATTTTTGTCATTTTTGTCATTTTTGTCATTTTTGTCATTTTTGTCATTTTTGTCATTTTTGTCATTTTTGTCATTTTTGTCATTTTTGTCATTTTTGTCATTTTTGTCATTTTTGTCATTTTTGTCATTTTTGTCATTTTTGTCATTTTTGTCATTTTTGTCATTTTTGTCATTTTTGTCATTTTTGTCATTTTTGTCATTTTTGTCATTTTTGTCATTTTTGTCATTTTTGTCATTTTTGTCATTTTTGTCATTTTTGTCATTTTTGTCATTTTTGTCATTTTTGTCATTTTTGTCATTTTTGTCATTTTTGTCATTTTTGTCATTTTTGTCATTTTTGTCATTTTTGTCATTTTTGTCATTTTGTCATTTTGTCATTTTTGTCATTTTTGTCATTTTTGTCATTTTTGTCATTTTTGTCATTTTTGTCATTTTTGTCATTTTTGTCATTTTTGTCATTTTTGTCATTTTTGTCATTTTTGTCATTTTTGTCATTTTTGTCATTTTTGTCATTTTTGTCATTTTTGTCATTTTTGTCATTTTGTCATTTTTGTCATTTTTGTCATTTTTGTCATTTTTGTCATTTTTGTCATTTTTGTCATTTTTGTCATTTTTGTCATTTTTGTCATTTTTGTCATTTTTGTCATTTTTGTCATTTTGTCATTTTTGTCATTTTTGTCATTTTTGTCATTTTTGTCATTTTTGTCATTTTTGTCATTTTTGTCATTTTGTCATTTTTGTCATTTTTGTCATTTTTGTCATTTTTGTCATTTTTGTCATTTTTGTCATTTTTGTCATTTTTGTCATTTTTGTCATTTTTGTCATTTTTGTCATTTTTGTCATTTTGTCATTTTTGTCATTTTTGTCATTTTTGTCATTTTTGTCATTTTTA